>NW_025746260.1:0-15000 GCF_021184085.1 Oncorhynchus gorbuscha
CATAAAGAGTAGTTAATCACCTGTTTAATGATGGTAGTAACATAAGAGTAGTTCATCACCTGTTTAATGATGGTAGTAACATAAAGAGTAGTTAATCACCTGTTTAATGATGGTAGTAACATAAAGAGTAGTTAATCACCTGTTTAATGATGGTAGTAACATAAAGAGTAGTTAATCACCTGTTTAATGATGGTAGTAACATAAAGAGTAGTTAATCACCTGTTTAATGATGGTAGTAACATAAAGAGTAGTTAATCACCTGTTTAATGATGGTAGTAACATAAAGAGTAGTTAATCACCTGTTTAATGATGGTAGTAACATAAAGAGTAGTTAATCACCTGTTTAATGATGGTAGTAACATAAAGAGTAGTTAATCACCTGTTTAATGATGGTAGTAACATAAAGAGTAGTTAATCACCTGTTTAATGATGGTAGTAACATAAAGAGTAGTTAATCACCTGTTTAATGATGGTAGTAACATAAAGAGTAGTTAATCACCTGTTTAATGATGGTAGTAAACATAAAGAGTAGTTAATCACCTGCTGCACGATGGTAGTAACATAAAGATATTAATCACCTGTTTAACATGATGTAGCAAATACAAAGAGTAGCTAATCACCTGTTTAATGATGGTAGTAACATAAAGAGTAGTTAATCACCTGTTTAATGATGTATAAAGAAGATGAAAGATAGTTAATCACCTGTTTAATGATGGTAGTAACATAAAGAGTAGTTAATCACCTGTTTAATGATGGTAGTAACATAAAGAGTAGTTAATCACCTGTTTAATGATGGTAGTAACATAAAGAGTAGTTAATCACCTGTTTAATGATGGTAGTAACATAAAGAGTAGTTAATCACCTGTTTAATGATGGTAGTAACATAAAGAGTAGTTAATCACCTGTTTAATGATGGTAGTAACATAAAGAGTAGTTAATCACCTGTTTAATGATGGTAGTAACATAAAGAGTAGTTAATCACCTGTTTAATGATGGTAGTAACATAAAGAGTAGTTAATCACCTGTTTAATGATGGTAGTAACATAAAGAGTAGTTAATCACCTGTTTAATGATGGTAGTAACATAAAGAGTAGTTAATCACCTGTTTAATGATGGCAGTAAAATAAAGAGTAGTTAATCACCTGTTTAATGATGGTAGTAACATAAAGAGTAGTTAATCACCTGTTTAATGATGGTAGTAACATAAAGAGTAGTTAATCACCTGTTTAATGATGGTAGTAACATAAAGAGTAGTTCATCACCTGTTTAATGATGGTAGTAACATAAAGAGTAGTTAATCACCTGTTTAATGATGGTAGTAACATAAAGAGTAGTTAATCACCTGTTTTAATGATGGTAGTAACATAAAGAGTAGTTAATCACCTGTTTAATGATGGTAGTAACATAAAGAGTAGTTAATCACCTGTTTAATGATGGTAGTAACATAAAGAGTAGTTAATCACCTGTTTAATGATGGTAGTAACATAAAGAGTAGTTAATCACCTGTTTAATGATGGTAGTAACATAAAGAGTAGTTAATCACCTGTTTAATGATGGTAGTAACATAAAGAGTAGTTAATCACCTGTTTAATGATGGTAGTAACATAAAGAGTAGTTAATCACCTGTTTAATGATGGTAGTAACATAAAGAGTAGTTAATCACCTGTTTAATGATGGTAGTAACATAAAGAGTAGTTAATCACCTGTTTAATGATGGTAGTAACATAAAGAGTAGTTAATCACCTGTTTAATGATGGTAGTAACATAAAGAGTAGTTAATCACCTGTTTAATGATGGTAGTAACATAAAGAGTAGTTAATCACCTGTTTAATGATAGGTAGTTAACACCTGTTTAATGATGGTAGTAACATAAAGAGTAGTTAATCACCTGTTTAATGATGGTAGTAACATAAAGAGTAGTTAATCACCTGTTTAATGATGGTAGTAACATAAAGAGTAGTTAATCACCTGTTTAATGATGGTAGTAACATAAAGAGTAGTTAATCACCTGTTTAATGATGGTAGTAACATAAAGAGTAGTTAATCACCTGTTTAATGATGGTAGTAACATAAAGAGTAGTTAATCACCTGTTTAATGATGGTAGTAACATAAAGAGTAGTTAATCACCTGTTTAATGATGGTAGTAACATAAAGAGTAGTTAATCACCTGTTTAATGATGGTAGTAACATAAAGAGTAGTTAATCAGTTTTGATGGTAGTAACATAAAGAGTAGTTAAACACCTGTTTAATGATGGTAGTAACATAAAGAGTAGTTAATCACCTGTTTAATGATGGTAGTAACATAAAGAGTAGTTAATCACCTGTTTAATGATGGTAGTAACATAAAGAGTAGTTAATCACCTGTTTAATGATGGTAGTAACATAAAGAGTAGTTAATCACCTGTTTAATGATGGTAGTAACATAAAGAGTAGTTAATCACCTGTTTAATGATGGTAGTAACATAAAGAGTAGTTAATCACCTGTTTAATGATGGTAGTAACATAAAGAGTAGTTAAACACCTGTTTAATGATGGTAGTAACATAAAGAGTAGTTAATCACCTGTTTAATGATGGTAGTAACATAAAGAGTAGTTAAACACCTGTTTAATGATGGTAGTAACATAAAGAGTAGTTAATCACCTGTTTAATGATGGTAGTAACATAAAGAGTAGTTAATCACCTGTTTAATGATGGTAGTAACATAAAGAGTAGTTAAGTTAAACACCTGTTTAATGATGGTAGTAACACAAAGAGTAGTTAATCACCTGTTTAATGATGGTAGTAACATAAAGAGTAGTTAAACACCTGTTTAATGATGGTAGTAACATAAAGAGTAGTTAATCACCTGTTTAATGATGGTAGTAACATAAAGAGTAGTTAATCACCTGTTTAATGATGGTAGTAACATAAAGAGTAGTTAAACACCTGTTTAATGATGGTAGTAACATAAAGAGTAGTTAATCACCTGTTTAATGATGGTAGTAACATAAAGAGTAGTAAACACCTGTTTAATGATGGTAGTAACAGTAGTTAATCACCTGTTTAATGATGGTAGTAACATAAAGAGTAGTTAATCACCTGTTTAATGATGGTAGTAACATAAAGAGTAGTTAATCACCTGTTTAATGATGGTAGTAACATAAAGAGTAGTTAATCACCTGTTTAATGATGGTAGTAACATAAAGAGTAGTTAATCACCTGTTTAATGATGGTAGTAACATAAAGAGTAGTTAATCACCTGTTTAATGATGGTAGTAACATAAAGAGTAGTTAATCACCTGTTTAATGATGGTAGTAACATAAAAGAGTAGTTAATCACCTGTTTAATGATGGTAGTAACATAAAGAGTAGTTAATCACCTGTTTAATGATGGTAGTAACATAAAGAGTAGTTAATCACCTGTTTAATGATGGTAGTAACATAAAGAGTAGTTAATCACCTGTTTAATGATGGTAGTAACATAAAGAGTAGTTAATCACCTGTTTAATGATGGTAGTAACATAAAGAGTAGTTAATCACCTGTTTAATGATGGTAGTAACATAAAGAGTAGTTAATCACCTGTTTAATGATGGTAGTAAACATAAAAAGTAGTTAATCACCTGTTTAATGATGGTAGTAACATAAAGAGTAGTTAATCACCTGTTTAATGATGGTAGTAACATAAAGAGTAGTTAATCACCTGTTTAATGATGGTAGTAACATAAAGAGTAGTTAATCACCTGTTTAATGATGGTAGTAACATAAAGAGTAGTTAATACCTGTTTAATGATGGTAGTAACATAAGAGTAGTTAATCACCTGTTTAATGATGGTAGTAACATAAAGAGTAGTTAATCACCTGTTTAATGATGGTAGTAACATAAAGAGTAGTTAATCACCTGTTTAATGATGGTAGTAACATAAAGAGTAGTTAATCACCTGTTTAATGATGGTAGTAACATAAAGAGTAGTTAATCACCTGTTTAATGATGGTAGTAACATAAAAGAGTAGTTAATCACCTGTTTAATGATGGTAGTAACATAAAGAGTAGTTAATCACCTGTTTAATGATGGTAGTAACATAAAGAGTAGTTAATCACCTGTTTAATGATGGTAGTAACATAAAGAGTAGTTAATCACCTGTTTAATGATGGTAGTAACATAAAGAGTAGTTAATCACCTGTTTAATGATGGTAGTAACATAAAGAGTAGTTAATCACCTGTTTAATGATGGTAGTAACATAAAAGAGTTAGTTAATCACCTGTTTAATGATGGTAGTAACATAAAGAGTAGTTCATCACCTGTTTAATGATGGTAGTAACATAAAGAGTAGTTAATCACCTGTTTAATGATGGTAGTAACATAAAGAGTAGTTAATCACCTGTTTAATGATGGTAGTAACATAAAGAGTAGTTAAACACCTGTTTAATGATGGTAGTAACATAAAGAGTAGTTAATCACCTGTTTAATGATGGTAGTAACATAAAGAGTAGTTAATCACCTGTTTAATGATGGTAGTAACATAAAGAGTAGTTAATCACCTGTTTAATGATGGTAGTAATCATAAAGAGTAACATAAAAGTAGTTAATCACCTGTTTAATGATGGTAGTAACATAAAGAGTAGTTAATCACCTGTTTAATGATGGTAGTAACATAAAGAGTAGTTAATCACCTGTTTAATGATGGTAGTAACATAAAGAGTAGTTAATCACCTGTTTAATGATGGTAGTAACATAAAGAGTAGTTAATCACCTGTTTAATGATGGTAGTAACATAAAGAGTAGTTAATCACCTGTTTAATGATGGTAGTAACATAAAGAGTAGTTAATCACCTGTTTAATGATGGTAGTAACATAAAGAGTAGTTAATCACCTGTTTAATGATGGTAGTAACATAAAGAGTAGTTAATCACCTGTTTAATGATGGTAAGAGTAGTAACATAAAGAGTAGTTAATCACCTGTTTAATGATGGTAGTAACATAAAGAGTAGTTAAACACCTGTTTAATGATGGTAGTAACATAAAGAGTAGTTAATCACCTGTTTAATGATGGTAGTAACATAAAGAGTAGTTAATCACCTGTTTAATGATGGTAGTAACATAAAGAGTAGTTAATCACCTGTTTAATGATGGTAGTAACATAAAGAGTAGTTAAACACCTGTTTAATGATGGTAGTAACATAAAGAGTAGTTAATCACCTGTTTAATGATGGTAGTAACATAAGATAGTTAATCACCTGTTTAAAGTAGTAACATAAAGAGTAGTTAATCACCTGTTTAATGATGGTAGTAACATAAAGAGTAGTTAATCACCTGTTTAATGATGGTAGTAACATAAAGAGTAGTTAATCACCTGTTTAATGATGGTAGTAACATAAAGAGTAGTTAATCACCTGTTTAATGATGGTAGTAACATAAAGAGTAGTTAATCACCTGTTTAATGATGGTAGTAACATAAAGAGTAGTTAATCACCTGTTTAATGATGGTAGTAACATAAGAGTAGTTAATCACCTGTTTAATGATGGTAGTAACATAAAGAGTAGTTAATCACCTGTTTAATGATGGTAGTAACATAAAGAGTAGTTAATCACCTGTTTAATGATGGTAGTAACATAAAGAGTAGTTAATCACCTGTTTAATGATGGTAGTAACATAAAGAGTAGTTAATCACCTGTTTAATGATGGTAGTAACATAAAGAGTAGTTAATCACCTGTTTAATGATGGTAGTAACATAAAGAGTAGTTAATCACCTGTTTAATGATGGTAGTAACATAAAAAGTAGTTAATCACCTGTTTAATGATGGTAGTAACATAAAGAGTAGTTAATCACCTGTTTAATGATGGTAGTAACATAAAGAGTAGTTAATCACCTGTTTAATGATGGTAGTAACATAAAGAGTAGTTAATCACCTGTTTAATGATGGTAGTAACATAAAGAGTAGTTAATCACCTGTTTAATGATGGTAGTAACATAAAGAGTAGTTAATCACCTGTTTAATGATGGTAGTAACATAAAGAGTAGTTAATCACCTGTTTAATGATGGTAGTAACTGTTTAATGATAAGAGTAGTTAATCACCTGTTTAATGATGGTAGTAACATAAATAGTTAATCACCTGGTATGGTAGTAACATAAAGAGTAGTTAATCACCTGTTTAATGATGGTAGTAACATAAAGAGTAGTTAATCACCTGTTTAATGATGGTAGTAACATAAAGAGTAGTTAATCACCTGTTTAATGATGGTAGTAACATAAAGAGTAGTTAATCACCTGTTTAATGATGGTAGTAACATAAAGAGTAGTTAATCACCTGTTTAATGATGGTAGTAACATAAAGAGTAGTTAATCACCTGTTTAATGATGGTAGTAACATAAAGAGTAGTTAATCACCTGTTTAATGATGGTAGTAACATAATGAAGTAGTTAAACACCTGTTTAATGATGGTAGTAACATAAAGTAGTTAATCACCTGTTTAATGATGGTAGTAACATAAAGAGTAGTTAATCACCTGTTTAATGATGGTAGTAACATAAAGAGTAGTTAATCACCTGTTTAATGATGGTAGTAACATAAAGAGTAGTTAATCACCTGTTTAATGATGGTAGTAATCACCTGTTTAATGATGGTAGTAGTTAATCACCTGTTTAATGATGGTAGTAACATAAAGAGTAGTTAATCACCTGTTTAATGATGGTAGTAACATAAAGAGTAGTTAATCACCTGTTTAATGATGGTAGTAACATAAAGAGTAGTTAATCACCTGTTTAATGATGGTAGTAACATAAAGAGTAGTTAAACACCTGTTTAATGATGGTAGTAACATAAAGAGTAGTTAATCACCTGTTTAATGATGGTAGTAACATAAAGAGTAGTTAATCACCTGTTTAATGATGGTAGTAACATAAAGAGTAGTTAATCACCTGTTTAATGATGGTAGTAACATAAAGAGTAGTTAATCACCTGTTTAATGATGGTAGTAACATAAAGAGTAGTTAATCACCTGTTTAATGATGGTAGTAACATAAAGATGAAGTTAATCACCTGTTTAATGATGGTAGTAACATAAAGAGTAGTTAATCACCTGTTTAATGATGGTAGTAACATAAAGAGTAGTTAATCACCTGTTTAATGATGGTAGTAACATAAAGAGTAGTTAATCACCTGTTTAATGATGGTAACATAAAGAGTAGTTAATCACCTGTTTAATGATGGTAGTAACATAAAGAGTAGTTAATCACCTGTTTAATGATGGTAGTAACATAAAGAGTAGTTAAACACCTGTTTAATGATGATAGTAACATAAAGAGTAGCTAATCACCTGTTTAATGATGGTAGTAAATATGTGGAGTAGTTAATATTGTTTAATGATGGTAGTAACATAAAGAGTAGTTAATCACCTGTTTAATGATGGTAGTAACATAAAAGAGTAGTTAATCACCTGTTTAATGATGGTAGTAACATAAAGAGTAGTTAATCACCTGTTTAATGATGGTAGTAACATAAAGAGTTAATCACCTGTTTAATGATAACATAAAGTAGTTAATCCTGTTTAATGATGGTAGTAACATAAAGAGTAGTTAATCACCTGTTTAATGATGGTAGTAACATAAAGAGTAGTTAATCACCTGTTTAATGATGGTAGTAACATAAAGAGTAGTTAATCACCTGTTTAATGATGGTAGTAACATAAAGAGTAGTTAATCACCTGTTTAATGATGGTAGTAACATAAAGAGTAGTTAATCACCTGTTTAATGATGGTAGTAACATAAAGAGTAGTTAATCACCTGTTTAATGATGGTAGTAACATAAAGAGTAGTTAATCACCTGTTTAATGATGGTAGTAACGCAAAGAGTAGTTAATCACCTGTTTAATGATGGTAACATAAAGAGTAGTTAACACCTAATAGATGCAGTAAATATAAAGAAATAGTTAATCACCTGTTTAATGATGGTAGTAACATTGCAGTTAATCACCTGTTTAATGATGGTAGTAACATAAAGAGTAGTTAATCACCTGTTTAATGATGGTAGTAACATAAAGAGTAGTTAATCACCTGTTTAATGATGGTAGTAACATAAAGAGTAGTTAATCACCTGTTTAATGATGGTAGTAACATAAAGAGTAGTTAATCACCTGTTTAATGATGGTAGTAACTGTTTAATGATGGTAGTAACATAAAGAGTAGTTAATCACCTGTTTAATGATGGTAGTAACATAAAGAGTAGTTAATCACCTGTTTAATGATGGTAGTAACATAAAGTTAGTAGTTAATCACCTGTTTAATGATGGTAGTAAATTTTAAAGAGTAGTTAATCACCTGTTTAATGATGGTAGTAACATAAAGAGTAGTTAATCACCTGTTTAATGATGGTAGTAACATAAAGAGTAGTTAATCATGTTTAATGATGGTAGTAACATAAAGTAGTAGTTAATCACCTGTTTAATGATGGTAGTAACATAAAGAGTAGTTAATCACCTGTTTAATGATGGTAGTAACATAAAGAGTAGTTAATCACCTGTTTAATGATGGTAGTAACATAAAGTTAGATCACCTGTTTTAATGATGGTAGTAACATAAAAGAGTAGTTTAATGATGGTAGTAATATAAAGAGTCGTTTAATGATGTTAGTAACATAAAGAGTAGTTAATCACCTGTTTAATGATGGTAGTAACATAAAGAGTAGTTTAATGATGGTAGTAATATAAAGAGTCGTTTAATGATGTTAGTAACATAAAGAGTAGTTAATCACCTGTTGAATGATGGTAGTAACATAAAGAGTAGTTAATCACCTGTTTAATGATGGTAGTAACATAAAGAGTAGTTAAACACCTGTTTAATGATGGTAGTAACATAAAGAGTAGTTAATCACCTGTTTAATGATGGTAGTAACATAAAGAGTAGTTAATCACCTGTTTAATGATGGTAGTAACATAAAGAGTAGTTAATCACCTGTTTAATGATGATAGTAACATATAAAGATGGTAGTTAATCACCTGTTTAATGATGTAACATAAAGAGTAGTTAATCACTGTTTAATGATGGTAGTAACATAGTTAATCACCTGTTTAATGATGGTAGTAAACATAAAGAGTTTAATGAGTAGTAATCACCTGTTTAATGATGGTAGTAACATAAAGAGTAGTTTAATGATGGTAGTAATATAAAGAGTAGTTAATCGTTTAATGATGATAGTAACATAAAGAGTAGTTAATCACCTGTTTAATGATGGTTAACATGTAGTTAATCACCTGTTTAATGTAGTAACATAAAGAGTAGTTAATCACCTGTTTAATGATGGTAGTAACATAAAGAGTAGTTAATCACCTGTTTAATGATGGTAGTAACATAAAGAGTAGTTAATCACCTGTTTAATGATGGTAGTAACATAAAGAGTAGTTAATCACCTGTTTAATGATGGTAGTAACATAAAGAGTAGTTAATCACCTGTTTAATGATGGTAGTAACATAAAGAGTAGTTAATCACCTGTTTAATGATGGTAGTAACATAAAGAGTAGTTAATCACCTGTTTAATGATGGTAGTAACATAAAAGAGTAGTTAATCACCTGTTTAATGATGGTAGTAACATAAATAGTTAATCACCTGTTTAATGATGGTAGTAACATAAAGAGTAGTTAATCACCTGTTTAATGATGGTAGTAACATAAAGAGTAGTTAATCACCTGTTTAATGATGGTAGTAACATAAAAGAGTAGTTAATCACCTGTTTAATGATGGTAGTAACATAAAGAGTAGTTAATCACCTGTTTAATGATGGTAGTAACATAAAGAGTAGTTTAATGATGTTTAATGTAACATAAAGAGTAGTTAATCACCTGTTTAATGATGGTAGTAACATAAAAGAGTAGTTTAATGATGGTAGTAACATAAGAGTAGTTAATCACCTGTTTAATGATGGTAGTAACATAAAGAGTAGTTAATCACCTGTTTAATGATGGTAGTAGTAACAAAAAGAGTAGTTAATCACCTGTTTAATGATGGTAGTAACATACAAAGAGTAGTTAATCACCTGTTTAATGATGGTAGTAACATAAAGAGTAGTTAATCACCTGTTTAATGATGGTAGTAACATAAAGAGTAGTTAATCACCTGTTTAATGATGGTAGTAACATAAAGAGTAGTTAATCACCTGTTTAATGATGGTAGTAACATAAAGAGTAGTTAATCACCTGTTTAATGATGGTAGTAACATAAAGAGTAGTTAATCACCTGTTTAATGATGGTAGTAATATAAAGTTAATCACCTGTTTAATGATGGTAGTAAATAAAAGAGAGTTAATCACCTGTTTAATGATGTTAGTAACATAAAGAGTAGTTAATCACCTGTTTA
The DNA here is from genome assembly GCF_021184085.1 of Oncorhynchus gorbuscha. Classification (NCBI taxonomy): domain Eukaryota; kingdom Metazoa; phylum Chordata; class Actinopteri; order Salmoniformes; family Salmonidae; genus Oncorhynchus; species Oncorhynchus gorbuscha. Next base: position 10,340 of record NW_025746260.1, read on the forward strand.
ATGATGGTAGTAACATAAAGAGTAGTTAATCACCTGTTTAATGATGGTAGTAACATAAAGAGTAGTTAATCACCTGTTTAATGATGGTAGTAACATAAAGAGTAGTTAATCACCTGTTTAATGATGGTAGTAACATAAAGAGTAGTTAATCACCTGTTTAATGATGGTAGTAACATAAAGAGTAGTTTAATGATGTTTAATGATGATAGTAACATAAAGAGTAGTTAATCACCTGTTTAATGATGGTAGTAACATAAGAGTAGTTAATCACCTGTTTAATGATGGTAGTAAATAAAGAGTAGTTAATCACCTGTTTAATGATGGTAGTAACATAAAGAGTAGTTTAATGATGGTTAATATAAAGAGTCGTTTAATGATGTTAGTAACATAAAGAGTAGTTAATCACCTGTTTAATGATGGTAGTAACATAAGAGTAGTTAATCAGTTTAATGATGGTAGTAACATAAAAAAAGAGTAGTTAATCACCTGTTTAATGATGGTAGTAACATAAAGAGTAGTTAATCACCTGTTTAATGATGGTAACATAGTAACATAAAGAGTAGTTTAATGATGGTTAGTAACAGTAGTAGTTTAATGATGATAGTAACATAAAGAGTAGTTTAATTAATCACCTGTTTAATGATGGTAGTAACATAAAAGAGTAGTTAATCACCTGTTTAATGATGGTAGTAACATAAAAGTAGTTTAATGAGTAGTAAATAAACCTAGTTTAATGATGGTAGTAACATAAAGAGAGTTAATCAGTTTAATGATGGTAGTAACATAAAGAGTAGTTAATCACCTGTTTAATGATGGTAGTAACATAAAGAGTAGTTAATCACCTGCTTGATGGTAGTAACATAAAGAGTAGTTAATCAGTTTAATGATGGTAGTAACATAAAGAGTAGTTAATACCTGTTTGATGGTAGTAACATAAAGAGTAGTTAATCACCTGTTTAATGATGGTAGTAACATAAAGAGTAGTTAATCACCTGTTTAATGATGGTAGTAACATAAAGATAGTTAATCACCTGTTTAATGATGGTAGTAACATAAAGAGTAGTTTAATGATGGTAGTAACATAAAGAGTAGTAATCACCTGTTTAATGATGATAGTAACATAAAGAGTTAAACAGTTTAATGATGGTAGTAACATAAAGAGTAGTTAATCACCTGTTTAATGATGGTAGTAACATAAAGAGTTAATAGTTTAATGATGGTAGTAACATAAAGTGTAGTTAATCACCTGTTTAATGATGGTAGTAACATAAAGAGTAGTTTAATGATGTTTAGTAACATAAAGAGTAGTTAATCACCTGTTTTAATGATGGTAGTAACATAAAGAGTAGTTTAATGATGGTAGTAACATAAAGAGTAGTTAATCACCTGTTTAATGATGGTAGTAACATAAAAGTAGTTTAATGATGGTAGTAACATTAATCACCTGTTTAATGATGGTAGTAACATAAAGAGTAGTTAATCACCTGTTTAATGATGGTAGTAACATAAAAAGTTTAAGTAGTTAAGTAGTTAATCACCTGTTTAATGATGGTAGTAAATGATGGTAGTAAAGAGTAGTTAATCACCTGTTTAATGATGGTAGTAACATAAAGAGTCACCTGTTTAATGATGGTAGTAACATAAAAGTAGTTAATCACCTGTTTAATGATGGTAGTAACATAAAAGAGTAGTTAATCACCTGTTTAATGATGGTAGTAACATAAAGAGTAGTTAATCACCTGTTTAATGATGGTAGTAACATAGTAGAAGTTTAATGATGGTAGTAACATAAGTAGTTTAATGAGTAGTAACATAAAGAGTAGTTAATCACCTGTTTAATGATGGTAGTAACATAAAGAGTTAATCACCTGTTTAATGATTAATCACCTGTTTTAATGATGGTAGTAACATAAAGAGTAGTTAATCACCTGTTTAATGATGGTAGTAACATAAAGATAGTTAATCACCTGTTTTAATGATGGTTTAAGTAAAGAGTAGTTTAATGATGGTAGTAACATAAAGATAGTTTAATGTAATTAAAGAGTAGTTTAATGATGGTAGTAACATAAAGAGTAGTTAATCACCTGTTTAATGATGGTAGTAACATAAAGAGTAGTTAATCACCTGTTTAATGATGGTAGTAACATAAAGAGTAGTTTAATGATGGTTAGTAACATAAAGAGTAGTTTAATGATGGTAGTAACATAAAGAGTAGTTTAATGATGGTTAGTAACATAAAGAGTAGTTTAATGATGGTTAGTAACATAAAGAGTAGTTTAATGATGCTTAGTAACATAAAGAGTAGTTTAATGATGATAGTAACATAAAGAGTAGTTTAATGATGGTAGTAACATAAAGAGTAGTTTAATGATGGTTAGTAACATAAAGAGTAGTTTAATGATGGTTAGTAACATAAAGAGTAGTTTAATGATGATAGTAACATAAAGAGTAGTTTAATGATGTTAGTAACATAAAGAGTAGTTTAATGATGGTAGTAACATAAAGAGTAGTTAATCTCCTGTTTAATGATGATAGTAACATAAAGAGTAGTTAATCTCCTGTTTAATGATGGTAGTAACATAAATAGTAGTTTAATGATGGTAGTAACATAAAGAGTAGTTTAATGATGGTAGTAACATAAAGAGTAGTTTAATGATGGTAGTAACATAAAGAGTAGTTAATCACCTGTTTAATGATGGTAGTAACATAAAGAGTAGTTAATCACCTGTTTAATGATGGTAGTAACATAAAGAGTAGTTTAATGATAGTAACATAAAGAGTAGTTTAATGAAGTAACACCTGTTTAATGATGGTAGTAACATAAAGAGTAGTTAAACACCTGTTTAATGATGGTAGTAACATAAAGAGTAGTTAATCACCTGTTTAATGATGGTAGTAACATAAAGAGTAGTTTAATGATGGTAGTAACATAAAGTGTAGTTAATCACCTGTTTAATGATGGTAGTAACATAAAGAGTAGTTAATCACCTGTTTAATGATGGTAGTAACATAAAGAGTAGTTAATCACCTGTTTAATGATGGTAGTAACATAAAGAGTAGTTTAATGATGGTAGTAACATAAAGAGTAGTTAATCACCTGTTTAATGATGGTAGTAACTAGTTTAATGATGGTAGTAACATAAAGAGTAGTTAATCACCTGTTTAATGATGGTAGTAACATAAAAGTAACATAAAGAGTAGTTAATCACCTGTTTAATGATGGTAGTAACATAAAGAGTAGTTTAATGATGGTAGTAACATAAAGAGTAGTTAATCACCTGTTTAATGATGGTAGTAACATAAAGAGTAGTTTAATGATGGTAGTAACATAAAGAGTAGTTAATCACCTGTTTAATGATGGTAGTAACATAAAGAGTAGTTTAATGATGGTAGTAACATAAAGAGTAGTTAATCACCTGTTTAATGATGGTAGTAACATAAAGAGTAGTTAATCACCTGTTTAATGATGGTAGTAACATAAAGAGTAGTTAATCACCTGTTTAATGATGGTAGTAACATAAAGAGTAGTTTAATGATGGTAGTAATATAAAGAGTAGTTTAATGATGGTAGTAACATAAAGAGTAGTTAATCACCTGTTTAATGATGGTAGTAACATAAAGAGTAGTTAATCACCTGTTTAATGATGGTAGTAACATAAAGAGTAGTTTTAATCAGAGTAGTTTAATGATGGTAGTAACATAAAGAGTAGTTAATCACCTGTTTAATGATGGTAGTAACATAAAGAGTAGTTAATCACCTGTTTAATGATGGTAGTAACATAAAGAGTAGTTAATCACCTGTTTTAATGATGGTAGTTAATCAATTGTTTAAAGATGGTAGTAAATCACCTGTTTAATGATGGTAGTAACATAAAGAGTAGTTTAATGATGGTAGTAACATAAAGAGTAGTTAATCACCTGTTTAATGATGGTAGTAACATAAAGAGTAGTTAATCACCTGTTTAATGATGGTAGTAACATAAAGAGTAGTTAATCACCTGTTTAATGATGGTAGTAACATAAAAAGAGTAGTTAATGATGGTAGTAACCTGTTTAATGATGGTAGTAACATAAAGAGTAGTTAATCACCTGTTTAATGTTTAATGGTAGTAACATAAAGAAGTTAATCACCTGTTTAATGATGGTAGTAACATAAAGAGTAGTTTAATAATCATAAAGAGTAGTTTAATGATGGTAGTAACATAAAGAAGTTTAATGATGGTAGTTAAATAAAGTTAAACCTGTTTAATGATGGTAGTAACATAAAGAGTAGTTAATCACCTGTTTAATGATGGTAGTAACATAAAGAGTAGTTTAATGATGGTAGTAACATAAAGAGTAGTTAATCACCTGTTTAATGATGGTAGTAACATAAAGAGTAGTTAATCACCTGTTTAATGATGGTAGTAACATAAAGAGTAGTTAATCACCTGTTTAATGATGGTAGTAACATAAAGAGTAGTTTAATGATGGTAGTAACATAAAGAGTAGTAAATCAGAGTAGTTTAATGATGGTAGTAACATAAAGAGTAGTTAATCACCTGTTTAATGATGGTAGTAACATAAAGAGTAGTTTAATGATGGTAGTAACATAAAGAGTAGTTAATCACCTGTTTAATGATGGTAGTAACATAAAGAGTAGTTAATCACCTGTTTAATGA
>NW_025746260.1:17500-65000 GCF_021184085.1 Oncorhynchus gorbuscha
AGGTGTAAAACAAACCTATTGTGTGTAAGTGTGTGTGACACATGTGTATGTGTGACATTAGTATTACTGCTGTACTGCGCTAACAGGGCATCTGGGGACAGGTAATAAACAAACCGATTACAGATAAGAAGGACACACACACACATGCCTACATGTGGACACACACATTGCTGAAGCTTTGCTCAGTCAAGTAGGAGATGGAGGGGTGGAGTAAAGGTGAACAGGAGGAGAGTGAAGGACACAGAGACAGATGATATCAAGACAAAGAGGACAACTACAGATGGAGAAGAGAGAGAAAGAGAAAGAGAGAGAGAGAGAGAGAGAGAGAGAGAGAGAGAGAGAGAGAGAGAGAGAGAGAGAGAGAGAGAGAGAGAGAGAGAGAGAGAGAGAGAGAGAGAGAGACAGAGAGAGAGACAGAGAGAGACAGAGAGACCGAGAGACCTAGAGAAGAGAGAAAGCAAAAGAGAGAGAAAGCGAAGAGAGAGAGAGAGAGAGGTAGAGAGAGAAAGAGAGGAGTGAGTGAGTGAGTGAGTGAGTGAGTGAGTGAGTGAGTGAGTGAGTGAGTGAGTGAGTGAGTGAGTGAGTGAGTGAGTGAGTGAGTGAGTGAGTGAGTGAGTGAGTGAGTGAGTGAGTGAGTGAGTGAGAGAGAGAGTGAGAGAGTGAGAGGGTGTTAAGAGATGTTGAAGCAGTGGGAGTGTGAGGAGCAGTGTATGTGTGTGTGTGGGGGGGTGAGATAAACCCTGTAGTATAGTATAATAGCTACTGTTGTACAGTGAGTGGTATCTGGAGCAGCCCAGGGACACCTTGTTGTGCTACAGGCCCTTCATGTTTTTACATTTAACTCAGTTGGTCAGTTTGTAGGATGTGGTGCCTAGTTGGAACCCAATCCTGCAGTACCTGTGTCACTCCAGGAACAGGGTTGTCTACCCTGGTGTAGGGTAACATTCCTTAGATGCTGATCTTGGGTCAGTTTTGCACCCTGGAGTACTGTACATACACTTTATATACAAAAATGCTTAAATCACCCAACATCAGTGCCCGACTGAACTAATGCTCTTTTGGCTGAATGGAAGCAAGTCCCCTCAGCAATGTTCTAACATCTATTGGAAAGCCTTCCCAGAAGAGTGGAGGCTGCTGTAATAGGAAAGGGGAGACCATCTCCATATTAATGTCCATGATTTTGGAATGAGATGTTCAACAAGCAGGTGTCCCCTTACTTTTGGACATTAGTGTATGCGATGCCTGATAACCTGACAATTGGTGCACCAATTCATTATAATCTGAGTGATCCTAGAGACATGCCAAATCACTAGTGTGTGTGTGTGTGTGTGTGTGTGTGTGTGTGTGTGTGTGTGTGTGTGTGTGTGTGTGTGTGTGTGTGTGTGTGTGTGTGTGTGTGTGTGTGTGTGTGTGTGTGTGTGTGTGTGTGTGTACGTGTGAGGGCTAGTTTAATTGAGGCAGTATGTTACAAGCAGATTACCCAGACCCTGAGAACACACACTGACACGAATGTAGACAACAGCGTGCAGACACACGTTACCCAGACCCTGAGAACACACACTGACACATTGTGCAGAAGCGTGCACACACACACACTACCCAGACCCTGAGAAACACACTGACACGATTGTAGACAACAGTCACATTGCAGACACACACTACCCAGGAGAAACACACTGACACGATTGTAGAATGGTGCACACACACACACTACCCAGACCCTGAGAACACACACTGACACGATTGTGCAGTAAAGGTGCACACACACACACTAAACCCTGAGAACACACACTGACACGATTGTGCAGACAACAGCATGCAGACACACACTACCCAGATCCTGCTGTTTAGAATGCAGTACACCAAAAATGTATTGTTTGATTACGATGTCAAATTACTGCAAGGCTTAATGTGTGTGTGTGTGTGTGTGTGTGTGTGACTCATTCTAAATGGTTAATGTAAGGGTTAAATTCAGTCACTCATTCTAAATGGTTAAGGTAAGGGTTAAATTCAGTCACTCATTCTAAATGGTTAAGGTAATGGTTAAATTCAGTCACTCATTCTAAATGGTTAAGGTAAGGGTTAAATTCAGTCACTCATTCTAAATGGTTAAGGTAAGGGTTAAATTCAGTCACTCATTCTAAATGTTTACGGTAAGGGTTAAGGTTTGGGATGGGGTTAGAACCCCCCCACCGGGATTGAACACGCAACCTTCCAGTGGTTAGAGCGTTGGGCCAGTAACCAAAAGGTTGCTGGATCGAATCCCGAGCTGACAAGGTAAAAATCTGTCGCTTTGCCCCTGAACAAGGCAGTTAACCCACTGGGAGCCGAAGACGTGGATGTCGACAAGGCAGCCCCCTGCACCTTCTGATTCAGAGGGGTTGGGTTAAATGAGGAAGACACATTTCAGTTGAAGGCATTCAGTTGACAACTGACTAGGTATCCCCCTTTCCCCATCTGATCCAGAGTCATGAGATGACTTGATGCTCATGCTCGCTTCCCTAGTGACCCGTTTGAAGGCATTTCCCAACGTCCTCAGGACATGGATAGAAGCCCAACTTCAAAGTCAATCTTGAACAACCTGGCTGGATAAGCAACATTCTCTCCCAATAAACACAGGGTATGGAAAAAGCTTGAGATAGGAATCTCCTTAGTGCCCTCTCACACTCACTCACACAAACACACCCTCGTTAGTTGTTTCCCTTTCTCTCTCCAGCTCTCTTTCTATCACTCCATCCTACAGTCTACAGTCAATCACGGACTACAAAAGAAAAACCAGCCCCCGTCGCGGACCACAATGTCTTGCTCCCAGACAAACTAAACAACTGCTTTGCTCGCTTTGAGGACAATACAGTGCCACTGACATGGCCCGCTACCAAAACCTGCGGGCTCTTCTTCACCGCGGCCAATGTGAGGAAAACATTTAAACGTGTTAACCTCGCAAGGTTGCAGGCCCAGACGGGCATCCCCAGCTGAGTCCTCCGAGCATGCGCAGACCAGCTGGCTGGTGTGTTTTACGGACATATTCAATCAATCCTTATCCCAGTTTGCTGTTCCCACATGCTTCAAGAGGGCCACCATTGTTCCTGTTCCCTAGAAAGCTAAGGTAACTGAGCTAAATGACTATCGCCCCCATAGCACTCACTTCCTGGTCATCATGAAGTGCTTTGAGAGACTAGTCAAGGACCATATCACCTCCACCTTACCTGACACCCTAGACCCACTCCAATTTGCTTACCGCCCAAATAGGTCCACAGACGACGCAATCGCCATCACACTGCCCTAACCCATCTGGACAAGAGGAATACCTATGTAAGAATGCTGTCATTGACTACAGTTCAGCATTTAACACCATAGTAACCTCCAAACTCTTGAAACCCTGGGTCTCGACCCCGCCTCTGCAACTGGGTACTGGACTTTCTGATGGGCCGCCCCCAGATGGTGAGGGTAGGTAACAACATCTCCACCCCGCTGATCTTCAACAGTGGGTCCCCACAAGGGTGCGTTCTAAGCCCTCTCCTGTACTCCCTGTTCACCCATGACTGCGTGGGCCATGCACGCTCCAACTCAATCATCAAGTTTGCAGACAACACTACAGTGGTAGGCTTGATTACCAACAACAACAAGACGGCCTACAGGGAGGAGGTGAGGGCCCTCAGAGTGTGGTGTCAGGAAAATAACCACACTCAATGACAACAAAACTAAGGAGATGATCGTGGACTTCAGGAAACAGCAGTGGAGCAGCCCCCTATCCACATGGACGGGACAGTAGTGGAGAGGGTGGAAAATTTGAAGTTCCTCTGCGTACACATCACAGACAAACTGAAATGGTCCACCTACACAGACAGCATGATGAAGAAAGCGCAACAGGCTTGTCACCAAAAAACACCCAAACTTTTACAGATGCACACGAGAGCATCCTGTGGGGCTGTATCACCGCCTGAACGACAACTGCTCTGCCCATAACCGGAAGGCTCTCCAGAGGGTAGTGAGGTCTGCACAATACATCACCGGGGCAACTCCCTGCCTCCAGGACACCTATACCACCCGATGTCACAGGAAGGACAAAAAGATCATCAAGGACAACAACCACCCGAGCCACTGCCTGTTCACACCACTACCATCCAGAAGGTGAGGTCAGTACAGGTGCATCAAAGCTGGGACTGAGAGACTGAAAAACAGCTTCTATCTCAAAGACTATTAAACAGCCATCACTAACATAGAGTGGCTGCTGCCAACATACTGACTCAACTCCAGCCACTTTAATAATGGAAAAATTGATGTAATAAATATACCACTAGCCACTTTAAACAAGGCCACTTTATATAATGTTTAAATAACCTACATTACTCATCTCATATGTATATACTGTATTCTATACCATCTCTACTGCATCATATATTTATTGCCTATGCTGCATGGTCGGAACGAGCCATCACTACATCCATATATTTATATGTACATATTCTTATTCATTCCTTTACACTTGTGTGTATATGTGTAGTGTAGTTGTTGTGAAATTGTTATGTGTTAGATTGCTTGGTATAGATATTACTGCATGGTCTGGAACGAGACGCACAAGCATTTCACTACACTCGCATTAACATCTGCTAACCATGTGTATGATAATAATAATAATATATAATAATAATAATAATAATAATAATAATAATAATAATAATAATATATGCCATTTAGCAGCATGTGACCATTAACATCTCTGTCCATGGGTGGTCCCGGGATCAACCCACACCCTGGCGTTAACAATCATGCTCTACCACTGAGCTACAGAAGTATGTGAAGAGAAGACCATTAACATCTGCTAACCATGTGTATGTGACCATTAACATCTGCTAACCATGTGTATGTGACCATTAACATCTGCTAACCATGAGTGTATGTGTATGTGACCATTAACATGTATGCTAACCATGTGCTATGTAGACCATTAACATCTGCTAACCATGTGAGTAACATCTGCTAACCATGTGTATGTGACCATTAACATCTGCTAACCATGTGTATGTGACCATTAAATAAAATGTGTATTGATCTGCTTTGATATCACTACTCATTAACATTCTCCATCTTTCCCTTTCCATCTTTCTTTCTAATCTTTTCCGCTCCCTTTTCTGTCTCACCCCTTCCCCTCCCCTCACCCCTTCCCTCTCTCTACCTCACTCACCCCTTCCCTCTTTCTCTACCTCACTCACCCCTTCCCCTGGTATTTCTGGTCAGACGGAGTCGAGGACGACAGAGACCTGAACTTGTGAAGTATTTTAGGGGTCGACAAAAGTACTGTCAGAGTATCACATATAGACCTGCCTTATGGGCCCTGGTCTAAAGTAGTGCACCTAATCCAACTATAGACACATATATAGACACACACTCATTCATATCCTTATGTACATATTCCTTATCCCTTACACTGTGTATAAGACAGTAGTTTTGAATTGTTAGTTAGATTACTTGTTGGTTATCACTGCATTGTCGGAACTAGAAGCACAAGCATTACACTCGCATTAACATCTGCTAACCATGTGTATGTGACAAAAAAATTGATTTGATTTTATTTGATTTATAGACCTGCCTTATGGGCCCTGGTCTAAAGTAGTGCACTTAATCCAACTATAGACACATATAGACCTGCCTAAGGGGCCAGGGGGATAGTGTCAGACTAGACCTAGTGGTCTAACTATAGAGTCATGGTTCTAGAGGTTAAGGAGACAGGGGGATAGTGTCAGACTAGACCTAGTGGTCTAACTATATAGAGTCATGGCTCTAGGGTTAAGGGGCCAGGGGATAGTGTCAGACTAGACCTAGTGGTCTAACTATAGAGTCATGGAGATCTAGGGTGCCTTATGGGCCCTGGTCTAAAGTAGTGCATCTAATCTAACTATAGACACATATAGACCTGCCTTATGGGCCCTGGTCTAAAGTAGTGCACCTAGTCTAGATATAGACACATGGAGAACAGGAGGGACTGATTAAAACCTGATCTAACAATATAGCTATGGCCCTAGGGTCACCTCACCAATGGGAGGAGTCACACATTCCAATTACACACTTAACGACCCATAACTTAATGAATGCATTCAGCTCGTTTAACACAGCTAGCCAATTGGGAGGGAGTTTTTCTGTTTTGTTTTAATTGGATGACCCACTTCATGGTTGGCTTGGGTGAAGTGAAGGATCATGGGAGGATATAAATGGTGCCCTTGAGGAGGAGGGCACCTGGTTGGTGTGTGTGTGTGTGTGTGTGTGTGTGTGTGTGTGTGTGTGTGTGTGTGTGTGTGTGTGTGTGTGTGTGTGTGTGTGTGTGTGTGTGTGTGTGTGTGTGTGTGTGTGTGTGTGTGTGTGTGTGTGTGTGTGTGTGTGTGTGTGTGTGTGTGTGTGTGTGTGTGTACTGTCCCGTCCACACTTAAATAGTTAATAACCAAACTGTGCCACAGACATGACTACACCTGAACACAACTCTCTCCTCTGTCATCTTTTGCACTGTCAAAGACAAAAGACAAACCTCACCACTTTCTCACCTTCTTACTCTGACTACGACTGGCATAGCTAACGCTAGCTACTAGTGCATCCCTATGGCCCATCGCCCGACTGCAACAACGCTAACATTAGCTAGCGCATCCCTATGGCCCATCGCCTCGACTGGGTAACAACGCCAACATTAGCTAGCGCATCCCTATGGCTCATTGCCTGTAGCTAACGCTAAACTGACAACACAAGTCAAATGTGTGATTAGTGCCATCCATCCTCACGTCGGGTCATTGACCATAGTTTAGATTACATCTAATGGACACTTCAGTTCACATGACCAAACAGATAACAGTCTAGCACTCAACCACACACACGCGCAGTGCTGAGAGGGATGGGTAAACTATAATAACTATGGTGTGGGCAGACAGGACTGTGAGTTTACGGTTCTCTGTACTGTGTGTGACAGAGAGAGGAGGGAGAATGAGGTGTGTGTGACAGAGAGGGAGGGGAGAATGTGTGTGTGTGTGTGTGTGTGTGTGTGTGTGTGTGTGTGTGTGTGTGTGTGTGTGTGTGTGTGTGTGTGTGTGTGTGTGTGTGTGTGTGTGTGTGTGTGTGTGTGTGTGTGTGTGTGTGTGTGTGTGTGTGTGTGTGTGTGTGTGACAGAGGGGAGTGGAGAGAATATGTGTGTGAGAGATGCAGCATGTCAGACCATGTCCCAAGCTAAAGTACTGGTCTCCTTTTAACTGTGGTTAGTGAAGCTTTAAACTGAGTGATACGACACACACTCACACACCTTATTTAAACAAGCTTCCTCACAGTCTTACTGTAGACATCCAAACCCTTGTCCATAAATGTCAAATTTTGAAAGTTAAGTTTAGGCAATAATTCCCAATGGTTAAAGGATAGGGTTAAAGGTTAAGGGTTAAGGGGTTAAAACTAAAATAAATAAACAAGGTCCTATCACCGGATTGAACACGTGACCGGAGCCGCCCGTCCGCCATCCCCGCCCACAACGCCATAGCAAAAAACCCAAGACAACTTGATGATAATAGCGCTCACCATTGCCCCTAGTGGACAATTTTGAAGTCAGATTTTTCTTCCGTCCTGCTAAACCTGGATGGACGCCTAATTTGGCAGTGGATCTTGTGTGACCCGGCTGTATATAACCTACAGTCCAGAAGAGAGTCATCCTCCCACTGTCATAACGGTCTTTACTGACATTATGGAATCTGTGTGTGTGTGTGTGTGTGGGGGTTAACTCTCTAACAGAGATTGTGTGTAAAGGCTAAAAGCCATTTTCTGCAAGGATTTCAAACGACCACTGACGGCCACTTTAGACCAGGTCCTCGAGACACACACACTCACTAACCTATCCCCACCCACACACACACACACACACACACACACACACACACACACACACACACACACACACACACACACACACACACACACACACACACACACACACACACACACACACACACACACACACACACACACACACACACACACACACAACAAGTTCACTCCAAACACACCCACTAACCTATCCCCACCCTCACACACACACACTCTAAACAAGTTCCCACTTATGCTGAGCACTTGTTGGCTTTCTGACTCCATCCCAAACCATCTCAATTTGTTGGAGGTCGGGGAATTTATGGAGGCCAGGTTATCTGATGCAGAACTCCATCACTCCTTCTGGTAAAATAGCCCTTCCACAACCTGGAGGTGTGTTGGGTCATTGTCCTGTTGAAAAAACAAATGATAGTCCCTCTAAACCCAAATCAAATGGGGATGGCGTATCGCTGCAGAATGCTGTGTGTAAACATGCTGGTTAAGTGTGCTTGAATTCTAAATAAATCACAGGCAGTGTTACCAGCAAAGCACCCCCCACACCATAACACCACCTCCTCCATGCTTTACGGTGGGAAATACACATGCAGAGATCATCCGCTCACCCCCACACCATAACACCTCCTCCTCCAGGCTTTACGGTGGGAAATACATGCAGAGATCATCCGCTCACCCCCACACCATAACACCTCCCTCCTCCAGGCTTTACGGTGGGAAATACACATGCAGAGATCATCCGTTCACCCCCACACCATAACACCACCTCCTCCATGCTTTACGGTGGGAAATACACATGCAGAGATCATCCGTTCACCCACACCACATCTCACAAAGACACAGCGGTTGGAACCAAAAAAATCTCCAATTTAGACTCCAGACCAAAGGACACATTTACACCCATCTAATGTCTGTTGCCTGTGTTTTTGGTCCAAGCAAGTCTCTTCTTATGATTTGTGTCCTTTAGTAGTGGTTTCTTTGCAGCAATTTGACAATGAAGGTCTTATTCACACAGTCTCCTCTGAACAGTTGATGTTGAGATGTGTCTGTTACTCATTTATTTGGGCTACCTTACAACACCAGTGATTGGCTCAAATGCATTAAGAAGCAAAGAAATTCCACAAATGAACTTTTAATAAGGTACACATGTTAATTGAAATGGATTCCAGGTGACTACCTCATAAAGCTGGTTGAGAGAATGCCAAGAGTGTGCAAAGCTGTCATCAAGGCAAAGGGTCGGCTATTTCAAAATATATTTTGATTTGTTTAACACTTTTTTTGGTTACAACATGATGTTATTTCATAGTTTTCATGTCTTCACTATTATTCTACAAGGTAGAAAATAGTAAAAATAAAGAAAAACCCTTGAATGAGTAGGTGTTCTAAAACTTTGGACCAGTAGTGTATGTTGATGTATATCTACAATGTTTTGTGTAATTCCCACCTGATTGTGTGTTGTGTGTGGGGAGGGGCTGTCCTTCATATGACCCTGTACTGTGGTTACTTCAAACAACATGCTAACTGTCATTGATCACAATGTTACATGGTTGCTTGTTTATGTGGTGGTTATGGCAACATGTTGCGTTATCCTGACAGTGTTTGGGGTGTAGGGTAAGCGTGAAGACCGTAACCAAAGCAACAGTTTTACAGTACTGTAAGGCCTACCTCAGCTCGATGGATAGATAGATAGATAGATAGATAGATAGATAGATAGATAGATAGATAGATAGATAGATAGATAGATAGATAGATAGATAGATCCAAACAGAGGGTTAAGAGGAAAAAAGAGAAGTACTGCATCCCTACCTCAGCTCTGGGGGAGGAGAAGACATCTGTCTGGTTGGTTTTGACTGTCTTCCTGGAGAGAGAGAGAGAGAGAGAGGGGAGGGAGAGAGAGGGGGGAGAGGGGAGGGAGAGAGAGAGGGGGAGGGAGAGAGAGAGGGGGAGGGAGAGAGCGAGAGGGGGGAGGGAGAGAAAGAGAGAGGGGGAGAGGGGGAGGGAGAGAGCGAGAGGGGGAGGGAGAGAGCGAGAGGGGGGAGGGAGAGAAAGGGGGAGGGAGAGAGAGAGAGAGAGAGAGAGAGGGGAGGGAGAGAGAGAGAGGGGGAGGGAGAGAGCGAGAGGGGGAGGGAGAGAAAGGGGGAGGGAGAGAGAGAGAGGGGAGGGGGGAGGGAGAGAGAGAGGGGAGGGAGAGAGGGGGAGGGAGAGAGCGAGAGGGGGGAGGGAGAGGGGGAGGGAGAGAGAGGGGGAGGGAGAGAGAGAGAGAGGGGGAGAGAGAGAGGGGGAGAGAGATAGAGGGGGAGGGGGAGAGAGAGAGAGAGAGAGGGGAGGAGAGAGAGGGGGGAGGGGTGGGGGAGGGGGGAGAGAGGGGAGGGAGAGAGAGAGGGGAGGGAGAGAGAGAGGGGGAGGGAGAGAGCGAGAGGGGGGAGGGAGAGAAAGAGAGAGGGGGGAGAGGGGGGAGGGAGAGAGCGAGAGGGGGAGGGAGAGAGCGAGAGGGGGAGGGAGAGAGCGAGAGGGGGAGGGAGAGAAGGGGGAGGGAGAGAGAGAGAGAGAGAGAGAGAGAGAGAGAGAGAGAGAGAGAGAGAGGGGGAGGGAGAGAGAGAGGGGCGGAGGGAGAGCGAGAGGGGGGAGGGAGAAAGGGGGAGGGAGAGAGAGAGAGGGGAGGGGAGGGAGAGAGAGAGGGGGAGGGAGAGAGGGGGGAGGGAGAGAGCGAGAGGGGGAGGAGAGGGGGAGGGAGAGAGAGGGGGGGATGGAGAGAGAGAGAGAGGGGGAGAGAGAGAGAGGGGGAGAGAGATAGAGGGGGAGAGGGGGAGAGAGAGAGAGGGGGAGAGAGAGAGAGGGGAGAGAGAGAGAGGGGGGAGAGGGAGAGAGGGGGAGAGGGAGAGAGGGGGAGAGGAGAGAGGGGGAGAGAGAGAGAGAGGGGGGGAGCGAGAATAGAAAGGAGTTTTAACATTTCATCGTACTGTCAGAGATGACCGTTTAGAAAATGTGAAAAACCCTGCGGTGAGTGAGGTCAGTCCAAAGAGGAAATAGAGAGAGTCCTAGTTTACATCACTTCCTGTTGAGAGAGTCCCTAATTAGCACATAACATGTCCTAGTTACCACATCTCCTAACGGGGAACTTGACAACATCCCAAATAGCACCCTATTCCCTAAATAGTGCACTATGCGCCCCTGGTCAAAAGTAGTGCACTATATAGGAATAGGGTGCCATTTGGGACTCAACCCCGTGACAAGAGCGAGCAACACATCAGAGAAGTGAACATTAGAGGAAACTACAGTGGCCAACAACTCTCTGTTACAGGGCTAAGTGAAGGCGGTTCAGAGGTCAAGCAGTCTTAGTCACGGGTGGTGCCCAGGAAGTGGAAGAAGTAAGAGTTCTATTCATGTGAGACTGTGGTGCAGTGAACTCTGAATGAGTCAACGTTATAAAAGAAGTATGGAGGGAGCAAGTTGTTTTGGGGGAGTAGTAGCTGACTGCTAAAGAGTCCCAGAGTTACAGGAAGTAGCAGCAGTAGTGACACGTTGAAACAGTATTACTGTGGTATTATATTTAAGCAATAAGGCCCAAAGGGTGTGGTATACGGCCAATATACCACGGCTAAAAGCTGTTCTTAGCATGACACAACACGGAGTGCCTGGATACAGCCCTTAGCCCATATACTACAAACCCCCTGGAGGTGCCTTACTGCTGTTATAAACTGGTTACCAGCGTAATTAGAGCGGTAAAACTAAATGATAGCTACACCCTACGTGTAGGGGGGCCGGAGGCCACGCAGGGCTCGTGGTTGGTGCTGACTGTCTGACTCAGTCTGGTAGAAAAACATCCTGATGTCGTCATCCAATAGAACCCAGGTAGGCAGGCCCAGCAATCTCTAGGAGAGAGGAGAGGAAGGGGAAGAGGAGAGGAGAGGAGAGGAGAGGAGGAGAGGAGAGAGACATATAGAGAGAGAATGAGAGAAAGAGAGAGACAGCAATACACACTGAGTGCACAAAACATTAAGAACACCTTCCTAATATTGAGTTGTGCCCCTTTGCCCTCAGAACAGCCTCAGTTCGTCAGGACATGGACTCTACAAGGTGTCGAAAGCGTTCCACGGGGATGCTGGCCCATGTTGCATGTTGCCAAATGCTTCCCACAGTTGTGTCAAGTTGACTGACGTCCTTTGGGTGGTGGACCATTCTTGATACACATGGGAAACTGTTGATTGTAAAAACCCAGCAGCATTGCAGTTCTTGACACAAACCAGTGTGCCTGGCTCATAATATTGTACCCCCGTTCAAGGCACTTAAATCTTCTGTCTTGCCCATAATCACTCTGAATGAGAAACATACACAATCCATGTCTTAATTGTCTCAAGGCTTAAAATCCTTCTTTAACCCGTCTCCTCCCCTTCACCTTTAACCCGTCTCCTCCCCTTCACCTTTAACCCGTCTCCTCCCCTTCACCTTTAACCCGCTCTCCTCCCCTTCATCTTTAACCCGTCTCCTCCCCTTCACCTTTAACCCGTCTCCTCCCCTTCACCTTTAACCCGTCTCCTCCCCTTCACCTTTAACCCGTCTCCTCCCCTTCACCTACACTGACTGAAGTGGATTTAACAGGTGACATCAATAGGGGATCATAGTTTACACTCGGGGTATATTCTCCGTATGACTTACCTTCATATAAGTGTTGAGTTCTGGAATTCTATTCTCTGCAATCTCCTTCTTATTGCCAATGAACACTTTACCTAGAGACACACAAAGACACACACCATAGATAGTCTCCCGACGTTTTACCCTCCAACAAGACCAACCAATAACTAAAACTCTTCCTTTCTGGAAATCGATCAATCCGAAATAACTCATTTCAAGGTTGACAGTATTGCCTTTGGGTGGTTGCATAAATATCAACAACATAATGACATTTTAATTGCATTTCTCATCAGAGTTGATGATATGTTAAATGGCATATATTATTATTATATTATATGTTAATGAAACATCCCACAGGCCACATATGTAGGATCTTCATTTGATCACTCTTTTGTCACTGAGAATTTTCATGCACAGCAGAGAATGAAAACTTGTAGTGTATTCGAGGTTTAATAATAATAATAATAATAAATGCCATTTAGCAGACGCTTTTATCCAAAGCGACTTACAGTCATGTGTGCATACATTCTACGTATGGGTGGTCCCAGGGATCGAACCCACTACCCTGGCGTTACAAGCGCCATGCTCTACCAACTGAGCTACAGAAGGCCTAAAAGGCCTCTAAAGTTTGTACTTTTCCCTTTAATATGGCACACTTGATTTTCCCTAAATGAAAAATGTATCAAATCCTACAAAAATGTCCTTGAATCATAATCCACATTATTACTCACATTTGTTGTTGCTGCAGTGGAGGGGAGGACAGAGAGAGAGAGAGAGAGGAGAGGACAGAGAGAGGAGAGGACAGAGAGAGAGAGGAGAGGACAGAGAGAGAGAGAGAGGGAGAGGACAGAGAGAGAAAGAGAGAGGAGAGAGAGAGAGAGAGAGAGAGAGAGAGAGAGAGAGAGAGAGAGGAGAGGACAGAGAGAGAGAGGAGAGGACAGAGAGAGAGAGAGAGAGGAGAGGACAGAGAGAGAGAGGAGAGGACAGAGAGAGAGAGGAGAGGACAGAGAGAGAGAGGAGAGGACAGAGAGAGAGAGAGAGAGAGGAGAGAGAGAGAGAGAGAGAGAGAGAGAGAGAGAGAGAGAGAGAGAGAGAGAGAGAGAGAGAGAGAGAGAGAAGCTACAACTAATTTAGCCCCATCTAATGCCTGTGATCATCTCTATCTCCCACCATCTCTCCCTCTGGATCTCTCTCCGACTCCATCTCCTCCATCACTCATATCTGGCTCCATCTCTCTCCATCTCTATCTCTCTCTATCTCTCTCTCCATCTCTCTCCATCTCTCTCCTCTCCATCTCTCTCCATATCTCGCTCCATCTCCCATCTCCCATCTGTCTCTCTCCATCTGTCTCTCTCCATCTGTCTCTCCATCTGTCTCATCCATCTGTCTCTCTCCATCTCTCTCTCCATCTCTCTCTCTCCATCTCTCCTCTCCATCTCTCCATCTCCCTCCGTCTCTCTCCATCTGTCTCTCCATCTCTCTCTCCATCTCTCTCCATCTCCTCCATATCTCTCCCTCCATATCTCTCTCATCTCCTCCATCTCTCCATCTCTCTCTCTCCTCTCTCTCTCTCTCTCTCTCTCTCTCTCTCTCTCTCTCTCTCTCTCTCTCTCTCTCTCTCTCTCTCTCTCTCTCTCTCTCTCTCTCTCTCTCTCTCTCTCTCTCTCTCTCTCTCCCCATCTCCCTCCATCTCTCCATCCATCTCCATCTCCCTCCGTCTCTCTCTCTCTCCATCTCTCTCCATCTCCCTCCATCCCCGTCTCTCTCTCTCTCCCATCTCCTCCGTCTCTCTCCATCTCTCATTATCTGGGTCCATCTCTTTTCATTTGAATGGAAATAGAGAGAACTGATGATTAGTTCCATGATCATCATTAAGCCCATGTGTACATTGGAAAAGCTGGCCGTTCGGGAGCTTAAACGGCACGTGCCCAAGTGTATATGTGTGTGAGAGAGTTCACTGACAGTCCTCTACTGTAACTCTATCTCTGGACTTTAGAGTCTTCATCTCCATTATGTTACTGTGAGAGTACAGAACAGGACATAACATTGGGAGAGGGGGGAGGGTGGAGCGGGGAGAGAGAGAGAGAGAGAGAGAGGAGAGAGAGAGAGAGAGAGAGAGAGAGAGAGAGAGAGAGAGAGAGAGAGAGAGAGAGAGAGAGAGAGAGAGAGAGAGAGAGAGAGCGCACAATAAAATCCTTGTTTTCTAGTGTACACCTGCAGAGAGACACTAATTATTCTGTTAAACAGGTATTCAGTCTTGGCAGAAATCCAACTGTTTGGGACAAAGACAGAAAGATAGAGACAAAAGAGATGAGACAGACAGACAGACAGACAGACAGACAGACAGACAGACAGACAGACAGACAGACAGACAGACAGACAGACAGACAGACAGACAGACAGACAGACAGACAGACAGACAGACAGACAGACAGACAGACAGACAGACAGACAGACAGACAGACAGACAGACAGACAGACATATAGAGAAGGAGAGACAGACATATAGAGAAGGAGACATAGAAAAGAAGGAGACACAGACATATAGAGAAGGAGACATAGAAAAGGAGAGACAGACACAGACATATAGAGAAGGAGAGACATAGAAAAGAGACAGACAGACATATAGAGAAGGAGAGACAGACAGACATATAGAGAAGAGACAGACAGACAGACAGACAGACATATAGAGAAGAGAGAGACAGACAGACATATAGAGAAGGAGACAGACAGACAGACATATAGAGAAGGAGAGACAGACAGACAGACATATAGAGAAGGAGAGACAGACAGACATATAGAGAAGGAGAGACAGACAGACATATAGAAAAGGAGAGACAGACAGACATAGAGAAGGAGAGACAGACACACATATAGAGAAGGAGAGACAGAGACATATAGAGAAGGAGAGAGACAGACATATAGAGAAGGAGAGACAGACAGACATATAGAGAAGGAGATAGACATATAGAGAAGGAGAGACAGACATATAGATAAAGGAGAGACAGACATAGAGAAGGAGAGACAGACAGACAGACATATAGAGAAGGAGAGACAAACAGACAGACATATAGAGAAGGAGAGACAGACAGACAGACATATAGAGTCAGAGACAGACATATAGAGAAGCAGAGGCAGACATCGCTCTGGATAAGAGCGTCTGCTAAATGACTTAAATGTAAATGTAAATATAGAGGAGGAGAGACAGACATATAGAGAAGGAGAGACAGACATATAGAGAAGGAGAGACAGACAGACAGACAGACATATAGAGAAGGAGAGACAGACAGACATATAGAGAAGGAGAGATAGACATATAGAGGAGGAGAGACAGACAGACATATAGAGGAGGAGAGACAGACAGACATATTTACATTTACATTTACATTTAAGTCATTTAGCAGACGCTCTTATCCAGAGCTAATTTTTACAAATTGGTGCATTCACCTTATGACATCCAGTGAACAACCACTTTACAATAGTGCATCTAATATTTTAAGGGGGGAGGGGGGTGAGAAGGATTACTTTATCCTATCCTAGGTATTCCTTAAAGAGGTGGGTTTCAGGTGTCTCCGGAAGGTGGTGATTGACTCCGCTGTCCTGGCGTCATGAGGGAGTTTGTTCCACCATTGGGGAGCCAGAGCAGCGAACAGTTTTGACTGAGCTGAGCGGGAACTGTACTTCCTCAGTGGTAGGGAGGCGAGCAGGCCAGAGGTGGATGAACGCAGTGCCCTTATTTGGGTGTAGGGGCCTGATCAGAGCCTGGAGGTACTGAGGTGCCGTCTCCCCTCACAGCTCCGCAGGCAAGCACCATGGTCTTGTAGCGGATGCGAGCTTCAACTGGAAGCCAGGAGAGAGCGGAGGAGCGGGGTGACGTGAGAGAACTTGGGAAGGTTGAACACTAGTCGGGCTGCGGCGTTCTGGATGAGTTGTAGGGTTTAATGGCACAGGCAGGGAGCCCAGCCAACAGCGAGTTGCAGTAATCCAGACGGGAGATGACAAGTGCCTGGATTAGACCTGCGCCGCTTCCTGTGTGAGGCAGGGTCGTACTCGTGGATGTTGTAGAGCATGAACCTACAGGAAGGGCCACCGCCTTGATGTTAGTGAGAACGACAGTTTGTTGTCCAGGATCACGCCTGTTCTTAGCGCTCTGGGAGGAGGACACAATGGAGTTGTCAACCGTGATGGCAGATCATGGAACGGGCAGTCCTTCCCGGGAGGAAGAGCAGCTCCGTCTGCCGAAGTTCAGCATGAGGTGGTGATCCGTCATCCACACTGATATGTCTGCCAGACATGCAGAGATGCGATTCGCCACCTGGTCATCAGAAGGGGGAAAGGAGAAGATTAATTGTGTGTCGTCTGCATAGCAATGATAGGAGAGACCATGTGAGGTTATGACAGAGCCAAGTGACTTGGTGTATAGCGAGAATAGGAGAGGGCCTAGAACAGAGCCCTGGGGACACCAGTGGTGAGAGCGCGTGGTGAGGAGACAGATTCTCGCCACGCCACCTGGTAGGAGCGACCTGTCAGGTAGGACGCAATCAAGCGTGGGCCGCGCCGGAGATGCCCAACTCGGAGAGGGTGGAGAGGAGGATCTGATGGTTCACAGTATCAAGGCAGCCGATAGGTCTAGAAGGATGAGAGCAGAGGAGAGAGAGTTAGCTTTAGCGGTGCGGAGCGCCTCCGTGATACAGAGAAGAGCAGTCTCAGTTGAATGACTAGTCTTGAAACCTGACTGATTTGGATCAAGAAGGTCATTCTGAGAGAGATAGCGGGAGAGCTGACCAAGGACGGCACGTTCAAGAGTTTTGGAGAGAAAAGAAAGAAGGGATACTGGTCTGTAGTTGTTGACATCGGAGGGATCGAGTGTAGGTTTTTTCAGAAGGGGTGCAACTCTCGCTCTCTTGAAGACGGAAGGGACGTAGCCAGCGGTCAGGGGATAAGTTGATGAGCGAGGTGAGGTATACATATAGAGAGGAGAGACAGACAGACATATAGAGGAGGAGAGACAGACAGACAGACATATAGAGAAGGAGAGACAGACAGACAGACATATAGAAGGAGAGACAGACATATAGAGAAGGAGACAGACATATAGAGAAGGAGACAGACATATAGAGAAGGAGACAGACATATAGAGTCAGAGACAGACATATAGAGAAGGAGACAGACATATAGAGAAGTAGAGACAGACATATACAATCAGAGACAGACATATAGAGTCAGAGACAGACATATAGAGAAGGAGAGACAGACATATAGAGTCAGAGACAGACATATAGAGTCAGAGACAGACATATAGAGTCAGAGACAGACATATAGAGTCAGAGACAGACATATAGAGTCAGAGACAGACATATAGATTCAGAGACAGACATATAGAGAAGGAGAGACAGACATATACAATCAGAGACAGACATATACAGTCAGAGACAGACATATAGAGTCAGAGACAGACATATACAGTCAGAGACAGACATATAGAGAAGGAGACAGACATATAGAGGAGACAGACATATACAGTCAGAGACAGACATATAGAGAAGGAGACAGACATATAGAGAAGGAGACAGACATATAGAGAAGGAGACAGACATATAGAGAAGGAGACAGACATATAGAGAAGGAGACAGACATATACAGTCAGAGACAGACATATAGAGAAGGAGACAGACATATAGAGAAGGAGACAGACATATAGAGAAGGAGAAACAGACATATAGAGTCAGAGACAGACATATAGAGTCAGAGACAGACATATAGATTCAGAGACAGACATATAGAGAAGGAGAGACAGACATATACAATCAGAGACAGACATATACAGTCAGAGACAGACATATAGAGTCAGAGACAGACCTATAGATTCAGAGACAGACATATAGAGAAGGAGAGACAGACATATACAATCAGAGACAGACATATAGAGTCAGAGACAGACATATACAGTCAGAGACAGACATATACAGTCAGAGACAGACATATAGAGTCAGAGACAGACATATAGAGTCAGAGACAGACATATAGAGTCAGAGACAGACATAGAGTCAGACAGACATAGTCAGAGACAGACATATACAGTCAGAGACAGACATATACAGTCAGAGACAGACATATACAGTCAGAGACAGACATATACAGTCAGACATATAGAGAAGGAGACAGACAGACATATACAGTCAGAGACAGACATATACAGTCAGAGACAGACATATACAGTCAGAGACAGACATATAGAGTCAGAGACAGACATATAGAGAAGGAGACAGACATATAGAGAAGGAGACAGACATATAGAGAAGAGACAGACATATACAGTCAGAGACAGACATATAGAGAAGAGAAACAGTCATATAGAGAAGGAGACAGACATATATAGTCAGAGACAGACATATAGAGTCAGAGACAGACATATAGAGAAGGAGACAGACATATAGAGAAGGAGACAGACATAGAGAAGGAGACAGACATATAGAGAAGGAGACAGACATATAGAAGGAGAGACAGACATATAGAAGGAGAGACAGACATAGAGTCAGAGACAGACATATAGAGTCAGAGACAGGAGTCAGAGACACATATATAGTCAGAGACAGACATATAGAGTCAGAGACAGACATATAGAGAAGGAGAGACAGACATATAGAGAAGGAGAGACAGACATACAGAGAAGGAGAGACAGACATATAGAGAAGGAGACAGACATATAGAGTCAGAGACAGACATATAGAGAAGGAGACAGACATATAGAGAAGAGACAGATAGGTCAGAGACAGACATATAGAGACATACAGAGAAGGAGAGACAGACATATAGAGAAGGAGAGACAGACATATAGAGTCAGAGACAGACATATAGAGAAGGAGAGACAGACATATAGAGTCAGAGACAGACATATACAGAGACAGACATATAGAGAAGACATATAGAGAAGGGAGACAGACATATAGAGAAGGAGAGACAGACAGACATACAGAGAAGGAGAGACAGACATATAGAGAAGGAGAGACAGACATATAGAGTCAGAGACAGACATATAGAGAAGGAGACAGACATATAGAGAAGGAGACAGACATATAGAGTCAGAGACAGACATATAGAGAAGGAGAGACAGACATACAGAGAAGGAGAGACAGACATATAGAGAAGGAGAGACAGACATATAGAGTCAGAGACAGACATATAGAGAAGGAGAGACAGACATATAGAGTCAGAGACAGACATATAGAGAAGGAGACAGACATATAGAGAAGGAGACAGACATATAGAGAAGAGAGACAGACATACAGAGAAGAGACAGACATATAGAGAAGGAGGACAGACATATAGAGTCAGAGACAGACATATAGAGAAGGAGAGACAGACATATATAGAGAAGGAGAGACAGACATATAGAGAAGGAGACAGACATAGAGAAGGAGACAGACATATAGAGAAGGAGACAGACATATAGAGAAGGAGAGACAGACATATAGAGAAGGAGACAGACATATAGAGAAGGAGACATACATATAGAAGGAGACAGACATATAGAGAAGGAGACAGACATATAGAGAAGACATATAGAGAAGGAGAGACAGACATATAGAGAAGGAGAGACAGACATATAGAGAAGGAGACAGACATATAGAGAGTCATATAGAGTCAGAGACAGACATATAGAGAAGGAGAGACAGACATATAGAGAAGGAGACAGACATATAGAGAAGGAGAGACAGACATATAGAGTCAGAGACAGACATATAGAGAAGGAGAGACAGACATATAGAGTCAGAGACAGACATATAGAGAAGGAGACAGACATATAGAGAAGGAGAGACAGACATATAGAGAAGGAGAGACAGACATATAGAGTCAGAGACAGACATATAGAGAAGGAGAGACAGACATATAGAGTCAGAGACAGACATATAGAGTCAGAGACAGACATATAGAGAAGGAGAGACAGACATATAGAGTCAGAGACAGACATATAGAGAAGGAGACAGACATATAGAGAAGGAGACAGACATATAGAGAAGGAGACAGACATATAGAGAAGGAGAGACAGACATATAGAGAAGGAGACAGACATATAGAGAAGGAGACAGACATATAGAGAAGGAGACAGACATATAGAGAAGGAGACAGACATATAGAGAAGGAGACAGACATATAGAGAAGGAGAGATAGACATATAGAGAAGGAGAGACAGACATATAGAGAAGGAGACAGACATATAGAGAAGGAGACAGTCATATAGAGTCAGAGACAGACATATAGAGAAGGAGAGACAGACATAGAGTCAGAGACAGACAGAGACAGACATATAGAGTCAGAGACAGACATATAGAGAAGGAGAGACAGACATATAGAGTCAGAGACAGACATATAGAGAAGGAGACAGACATATAGAGAAGGAGAGACAGACATATAGAGAAGGAGAGACAGACATATAGAGTCAGAGACAGACATATAGAGAAGGAGACAGACATATAGAGAAGGAGACATATAGAGAAGGAGACAGACATATAGAGAAGGAGACAGGAGACAGACATATAGAGAAGGAGACAGACAGATATATAGAGAAGGAGACAGACATATAGAGAAGGAGACAGACATATAGAGTCAGAGACAGACATATAGAGAAGGAGACAGACATATAGAGAAGGAGACAGACATATAGAGAAGGAGACAGACAGATATATAGAGAAGGAGACAGACATATAGAGGAGACAGACATATAGAGAAGGAGACAGACATATAGAGAAGGAGACAGACATATAGAGAAGGAGACAGACATATAGAGAAGGAGACAGACAGATATATAGAGAAGGAGACAGACAGATATATAGAGAAGGAGACAGACATATAGAGAAGGAGACAGACATATAGAGTCAGAGACAGACATATAGAGAAGGAGACAGACATATAGAGAAGGAGACAGACAGATATATAGAGAAGGAGACAGACATATAGAGAAGGAGACAGACATATAGAGTCAGAGACAGACATATAGAGAAGGAGATAGACATAGAGAGAAGGAGACAGACATATACATATAGAGTCAGAGACAGACATATAGAGAGACAGACATATAGAGAAGGAGACAGACATATAGAGAAGGAGACAGACATATAGAGAAGGAGAGACAGATATATAGAGAAGGAGACAGACATATAGAGAAGGAGAGACATATAGAGTCAGAGACAGACATATAGAGAAGGAGACAGACATATAGAGAAGAGACAGACATATAGAGAAGGAGACAGGAGAAGGAGAGACAGATATATAGAGAAGGAGACAGACATATAGAGAAGGAGACAGACATATAGAGTCAGAGACAGACATAGAGAAGGAGACAGACATATAGAGAAGGAGACAGACATCAGACATATAGAGAAGGAGACAGACAGACATATGAGTCATAGAGAAGGAGACAGACATATAGAGAAGGAGACAGACATATAGAGAAGGAGACAGACATTAGAGAAGGAGACAGACATATAGAGAAGGAGGTAGAGAGAAGGAGACAGACATATAGAGAAGGAGACAGACATAGAGAAGGAGACAGACATATAGAGAAGGAGACAGACATATAGAGAAGGAGACAGACATAGCAGAGAAGGGAGAGACAGACATACAGAGAAGAGAGACAGACATACAGAGAAGGAGAGAGACATACAGAGAAGGAGAGACAGACATATAGAGAAGGAGACAGACATATAGAGAAGGAGAGACATACAGACATACAGAGAAGGAGAGACAGACATACAGATAAGGAGAGACAGACATATAGAGAAGGAGAGACAGACATATAGAGAAGGAGACAGACATATAGAGAAGGAGACAGTACAGAGGGAGAGACAGACATATAGAAGGAGAGACAGTCAGCCTCTGTCCAATCAGAGAAGGAGGACAGACATCCAGACATTCAAGGTCATAAATCAGAGAAGGAGCACTGAGAAGGAGAGCTATCGGAGACAGACATCTAGAGAAGAGCCTTGTAACAATGTAGGGGGAGAGACAGACATATGTCTTTCTCTCTTTCTCTGTCTCAATCTGTCGGTCTTCTCTCTGTCTGTCTTTTCTCTGTCTGTCTTTCTCTCCCACTCTCTGTCTTTCTCTCCCACTCTCTGTCTTTCTTTCTCCCACTCTCTCTCTTCTCTCCCTGTCTCTCTTTCTCTCCCACTCTCTCTCTTTCTCTCCCACTCTGTCTTTTCTCTCACTCTCTGTCTTTCTCTCCCACTCTCTGTCTTTCTCCCATTGTCTTTCTCCCACTGTCTTTCTTCTCTCTGTCTTTCTCTCCCACTCTCTGTCTTTCTCTCCCATTGTCTTTTCTCTCCCACTGTATTTCTCTCCCACTGTCTTTCTCTCCCACTGTCTTCTCTCTCACTCTCAGTCTTTCTCTCCCACTCTCAGTCTTTCTCTCTCACTTCAGTCTTTCCTCCCTCTTTCTGTCTTCTCTCCCACTGTCTTTCTCTCCCACTCTCTCTCTTTCTCTCCCACTCTCTGTCTTCTCTCCCACTCTCTGTCTTTCTCTCCCACTCTCTGTCTTTCTCCCACTCTGTCTTTCTCTCCCACTCTCTGTCTTTCTCTCCCACTCTCTGTCTTTCTCTCCCACTCTCTGTCTTTCTCTCCCACTCTCTGTCTTTCTCTCCCACTCTCTGTCTTTCTCTCCCACTCTCTGTCTTTCCCACTCTCTCTCTTTCTCTCCCACTCTCTCTCTTTCTCTCCCACTCTCTCTCTTTCTCTCCCACTCTCTCTCTTTCTCTCCCACTCTCTCTCTTCTCTCTCCTCTCTCTCCTCTCTTTCTCTCCCACTCTCTCTCTTTCTCTCCCACTCTCTCTTTCTCTCCCACTCTCTCTCTTTCTCTCCCACTCTCTCTCTTTCTCTCCCACTCTCTCTCTCTTCTCTCCCACTCTCTCTTTCTAATAATAATAATAATAATAATAATATAATAATAATAATAATATATGCCATTTAGCAGACGCTTTTATCCAAAGCGACTTACAGTCATGTGTGCATACATTCTACGTATGGGTGGTCCCGGGATCGAACCCACTACACTGGCGTTACAAGCGCCATGCTCTACCAACTCTCTCTCTTCTCTCCCACTCTCTCTTTCTCCCACTCTCTCTCTTTCTCTCCCACTCTCTGTCTTTCTCTCCCACTCTCTCTGTCTGTCTTTCTGTCTTTCTCTCTCTCTCTCTGTCTGTCTTTCTCTCTCTCTCTCTGTCTTCTCTCTCTCCTTGTATCTGTCTTTCCCTCTCTCTCTTGTCTGTCTTTCTGTCTCCTCTGTCTGTCTGTCTGTCTGTCTGTCTGTCTGTCTGTCTGTCTGTCTGTCTGTCTGTCTGTCTGTCTGTCTGTCTGTCTGTCTGTCTGTCTGTCTCTCTCTCTCTCTGTCTGTCTGTCTGTCTTTCTCTCTCTCTGTCTGTCTTTCTGTCTTTCTCTCTCTCTCTCTCTGTCTTTCTCTCTGTCTGTCTTTCTCTCTCTCCTTGTCTGTCTTTCTGTCTCTCTCTTGTATCTGTCTTTCTGTCTCTCTCTCTGTCTGTCTGTCTGTCTGTCTGTCTGTCTGTCTGTCTGTCTGTCTGTGTCTGTCTGTCTGTCTGTCTGTCTGTCTGTCTGTCTGTCTGTCTGTCTGTCTGTCTGTCTGTCTGTCTGTCTGTCTGTCTGTCTCTTTTTTTTGGCTAATCCCTGGTTCGATCACTCACTCACTCACTTTCTGTCTTTGAATTGGTGTGTGTGTGTGTGTGTGTGTGTGTGTGTGTGTGTGTGTGTGTGTGTGTGTGTGTGTGTGTGTGTGTGTGTGTGTGTGTGTGTGTGTGTGTGTGTGTGTGTGTGTGTGTGTGTGTGTGTGTGTGTGTGTGTGTGTGTGTGTGTGTGTGTGTGTGTGTGTGTGTGTGTGTGTAAATGCTGAATAAAGTAAAAGTGTTTGGACTGACTGACGTCTTCATAATATCCAGTAACACAGAGAGGGAATAGGAGTCCTGGTCTATCTGATATGGTGTTAACACTGAGAGGGAATAGGAGTCCTGGTCTATCTGATATGGTGTTAACACTGAGAGGGAATAGTAGTCCTGGTCTATCTGATATGGTGTTGACACTGAGAGGGAATAGGAGTCCTGGTCTATCTGATATGGTGTTAACACTGAGAGGGAATAGGAGTCCTGGTCTATCTGATATGGTGTTAACACTGAGAGGGAATAGGAGTCCTGGTCTATCTGATATGGTGTTAACACTGAGAGGGAATAGGAGTCCTGGTCTATCTGATATGGTGTTAACACTGAGAGGGAATAGGAGTCCTGGTCTATCTGATATGGTGTTAACACTGAGAGGGAATAGGAGTCCTGGTCTATCTGATATAGTGTTAACACTGAGAGGGAATAGGAGTCCTGGTCTATCTGATATGGTGTTAACATTGAGAGGGAATAGGAGTCCTGGTCTATCTGATATGGTGTTAACACTGAGAGGGAATAGGAGTCCTGGTCTATCTGATATGGTGTTAACACTGAGAGGGAATAGGAGTCCTGGTCTATCTGATATGGTGTTAACACTGAGAGGGAATAGGAGTCCTGGTCTATCTGATATGGTGTTAACACTGAGAGGGAATAGTAGTCCTGGTCTATCTGATATGGTGTTAACACTGAGAGGGAATAGAGTCCTGATCTGATATGGGAATGAGAGGGAATAGTAGTCCTGGTCTATCTGATATGGTGTTAACACTGAGAGGGAATAGGAGTCCTGGTCTATCTGATATGGTGTTAACACTGAGAGGGAATAGGAGTCCTGGTCTATCTGATATGGTGTTAACACTGAGAGGGAATAGGAGTCCTGGTCTATCTGATATGGTGTTAAAACTGAGAGGGAATAGGAGTCCTGGTCTATCTGATATGGTGTTAACACTGAGAGGGAATAGGAGTCCTGGTCTATCTGATATGGTGTTAACACTGAGAGGGAATAGGAGTCCTGGTCTATCTGATATGGTGTTAACACTGAGAGGGAATAGAGAGTCCTGGTCTATCTGATATGGTGTTAACACTGATAGGGAATATGAGTCCTGGTCTATCTGATATGGTGTTAACACTGAGGAGGGAATAGGAGTCCTGGTCTATCTGATATGGTGTTAACACTGAGAGTGAATAGGAGTCCTGGTCTATCTGATATGGTGTTAACACTGAGAGGGAATAGGAGTCCTGGTCTATCTGATATGGTGTTAACACTGAGAGGGAATAGGAGTCCTGGTCTATCTGATATGGTGTTAACACTGAGAGGGAATAGGAGTCCTGGTCTATCTGATATGGTGTTAACACTGAGAGGGAATAGGAGTCCTGGTCTATCTGATATGGTGTTAACACTGAGAGGGAATAGGAGTCCTGGTCTATCTGATATGGTGTTAACACTGAGAGGGAATAGTAGTCCTGGTTTATCTGATATGGTGTGTTTTACACAATGCTAGGTATTCTTACACCCGGGAGAGAAGTGAACTATGACAGGGTGAATTATGTTTTTACATAACTCATACCCAACATACCGAACATTCATGTACAATGACACACCCAACGGCATACACATAATATGTATATGTGCAAAAGCACATAAAACTTACACACACACACACACACACACACACACACACACACACACACACACATACATATATATACACACAGCCCTACACACACACACACACACACACACACACACACACACACACACACACACACACACACACACACACACACACACACACACACACACACACACACACACACACACACACACACACACACACACACACACACACACACACACAGAGCAGCCCACCCCTCCACCCCCCTCTTACCAGGCAGGGTGGGCAGCCTGCAGGTGTTAGGTCCAGATGTGCCCTGGTCTCCAGGTGAATGCTTCAGTTCCAGGTCACTGTGCAGGTTGAAGAACTGGCTGTACCTCCGGTATATCAGGTACTTACTACCACCTCTGGTCCTTACCTCCATCACAAAACGCTGCCGGGAGACAGGGGGGGGACCAGGGAGAGAGCAGGGAGGGAGGGAGGGGAGGAGGAGGGGAACAGGAGGAGGAGGAGGCGAGGAGAGCAGGGGGAGGAGGAGTGAGGAGTGAGTGAGTGAGTGAGTGAGTGAGTGAGTGAGTGAGGAGTGGAGTGAGTGAGTGAGTGAGTGAGTGAGTGAGTGAGTGAGTGAGTGAGGGAGTGAGTGAGGAGTGAGGGAGTGAGGAGTGAGGGAGTGAGGGGGAGGGAGGGAGGGAGGATTCTTACATGAGCTTTTGAGATGCTTTTCACACCATTCTTAGCGTTTAAAGCGTTCTCACCATTCTAACTCATGGGTTGTGTGGTCAGTGTTCACCAGCATACAGAGACACACTTACATAATAGTCGATGAAGCCCTTTTTCTCCTCAATGTCTGCGATGGTGGCACTGATGGGAATGTCATGGAAGCTGGTCAAAATCACTGAGCGAGAGGAGAGGAGAGGAGAGGAGAGGAGAGGAGAGGAGAGGAGAGGAGAGGAGAGGAGAGGAGAGGAGAGGAGAGGAGAGGAGAGGAGAGGAGAGGAGAGGAGAGGAGAGGAGAGGAGAGGAGGTGAGGTGAACTAAGAAGTAAACAAATGCTTAGGTGACGTTCAGCTTCAAGACGTGCTGTATGACGTCACTAATATATACAAACATGGATTGGGAAAGAACCCTGGGGGTTATAGAACATCAGCAACATATCAGACAGGTTAGAGCAGTCCAACCGCAGGCTGATGTACAGGGCTTCATGGCACCGAGAACTCTCTCTCACACACACACACACACACACACACACACACACACACACACACACACACACACACACACACACACACACACACACACACACACACACACACACACATACATATATACACACAGCCCTACACACACACACACACACACACACACACACACACACACACACACACACACACACACACACACACACACACACACACACACACACACACACAGCCACTACACACACACACACACACACACACACACACACACACACACACACACACACACACACACACACACACACACACACACACACACACACACACACACACACTAATAATAATAAACACACACACACACACACACACACACACACACACACACACACACACACACACACACACACACACACACACACACACACACACACACACACACACACACACACACACACATACACATACATACTGCACCTGTGGTGCGAGGAAACACACGTCATAGCGTACACACTCGCATTTATGTAGGGTGAATGTTGCAAAAGGAGTCACTCTGGTGACTATTATGGAATTTAGTTTAGTTTCAAATTCACAATCGTGACAGATGACTGTTCTAGAAAGATTGGAAACGCGCTGCATACATTATAGAAGAATAGGTTCCTACCACAGATAAAAGGGGAAATATCTTCGCTGTTACTATTCCATTGCCTAGTTACTGGCTAAATGCCCAATCTGGCCCTCACATCATGGCCACCTAATCTTCCCCTGTTCCCAGTTGGCTCATTCATCCCCCCTCCTCTTCTCACTTCTCAGTCGATTTAACTGGTAAAATAAGGGTTACATAAACGCACATTAACAACAGTTCTGGAATCAGAAGTTCACATTTCCTAACAGTCCTATGCTGCCTTCAACAACCGCTGTCACCACTAGCCTCGTAACTCACCTCTCGTCTCGTAGTTGCTTGGGCAGCGTCGACATGTTGATGGAGACCGGGCCGATTGAAGAATGAAACTTTCGGATGGATTTATCAGAACACAGTACAGTCGCCTCTCACTTCAACCCTCCTTCGATGAACAGAAACCTGAACTGAAAATCCGCTACAGACTCGCAAAGTGGTTTCATGGAGCGGAACGAACGCGATCAGAAGGCGCAAACAGGCGACAGAGCGGAACGTGCAATCAGGAAGCCAAAATCAAGTTCCCCAAAATGATTAGGCTACACGCAGCGCCCGTTTCTGAAGTTTGCTGAGGTGGATGGGGAGGGAAACGGTGTCTTGTTGTTCTCGAGCCTCTTAACAGAGAATCAAATAAAATGCAGATGCAGATGTAAACTTGCTAGGTTAAAATAGGTTAAAACGCACACACATATATCTCCTCTCTCACTATTGCTCTCTCGACTACTGTGTGGGTTCGTTCAAGCTTGAAAAGTATGTCAATTACAATGCAACTGGCAACATCAGGCATTGTACAATCATGCAACTGGCAGAGTAAAATAGCCACTAATTGATAAATGGACCATGTATGTTGTATGTCTTCTGTTGTCTGCAGATAGAATGCTTGGCCTCAGCACCTGTTCTTCAATCTGCCCTCATAATAAGGGAAGGATCCGTTGAAGACACCATCTAATCTGAGGCCTTTGGCCCCCAGTTGTAACATGTAGTCGATTCCTTTTCACTAGATGTCAGAGAAGAGATCAGTACAGGGTAGAAGAGAGCAGTACAGGGTAGAAGAGAACAGTACAGGGTAGAAAAGAGCAGTACAGGGTAGAAAAGAGCAGTACAGGGTAGAAGAGAGCAGTAAAGGTAGAAGAGAACAGTACAGGGTAGAAAAGAGCAGTACAGGGTAGAAGAGAGAGCAGTACAGGGTAGAAGAGAGCAGTACAGGGTAGAAGAGAGCAGTAAAGGGTAGAAGAGAGCAGTACAGGGTAGAAGAGAGCAGTAAAGGGTAGAAGAGAGCAGTACAGGGTAGAAGAGAGCAGTACAGGGTAGAAGAGAGCAGTACAGGGTAGAAGAGAGCAGTACAGGGTAGAAGAGAGGCAAAGGGTAGAAGAGAGCAGTACAGGTAGAAGAGAGCAGTACAGGGTAGAAGAGAACAGGCAGGGTAGAAGAGAGCAGTACAGGTAGAAGAGAGCAGTAAAGGGTAGAGAAGTACAGAAGAGGGTACAGGGAGAAGAGAGCAGCAGGGTAGAAGAGAGCAGTACAGGGTAGAAGAGAGCAGTACAGGGTAGAAGAGAGCAGTACAGGGTAGAAGAAGAGAGCAGTACAGGGTAGAAGAGAGCAGTACAGGGTAGAAGAGAGCAGTACAGGGTAGAAGAGAGCAGTACAGGGTAGAAGAGAGCAGCAGGGTAGAAGAGAGCAGTACAGGGTAGAAGAGAGCAGTACAGGGTAGAAGAGAGCAGTACGGTACAGGGTAAAGAGAGCAGTACAGGGTAGAAGAGAGCGGTAAAGGTAGAAGAGAACAGTACAGGGTAGAAGAGAGCAGTACAGGGTAGAAGAGAGAACAGTAAAGGGTAGAAAGAGAGGCAGTACAGGGTAGAAGAGAGCAGTAAAGGGTAAAGGGTAAAGGGTAGAAGAGAGAGTACAGGGGAAGAGAAAGAGGGGGAGAAAGAGGGGGAAAGAGAGCAGTACAGGGTAGAAGAGAGCAGTACAGGGTAGAAGAGAGTGGGAGGAAGAGAGTAGGGTAGAAAGAGCAGTACAGGGTAGAAGAGAGAGGAGGGAGAAAGAGTACAGGGTAAAGAGAGGAGGGGAAGAAAGCAGTACAGGGTAGAAGAGAGATGGGGAGAAGAGAGCAGTAAGGGGAAGAGAGTAGAAAGGGAGCAGACAGGGGAGAAGAGAGCAGGAGGTAGAGGAGGGTAGAAGAGAGCAGTACAGGGTAAAGAGAGAACAGGGTAAGAGCAGAGGGGTAGAAGAGAGCGGTAAAGGGGAGAAGAGAGAAAGGGTAGAAAGAGAGTACAGGGTAGAAGAGAGCAGGGGGAAAGAGAGCAGGGTAAAGGGTAGAAGAGAACAGGGTAGAAGAGAGCAGTAAAGGGGAAGAAGAGGGGGAAAGAGAGTAAAGGGTAGAAGAGAGAGTAAAGGGGAAGAGAGAAAGAAGAGAGCAGGGGAGAAGAGAGTAAAGGTAGAAGAGAGAGGAGGAGGAAGAGAGAGAAGAGAGCAGGGAAGAAGAGAGGAGGGGGAAGAGAATGGGGAGAAGAGAGAGAGAGAGAGAGGGGGAGAGAGGGAGGAAGAGAGATGGGGAGAAAGAGAGGAGGGAGAAAGAGATACAGGGGAGAGAGAGGGATGGAAGAGAGCAGAGGGAGGAAGAGAGGAGAGAGAGAGGGAGGGAGAGAGAGGGGGAGGAAGAAGATGGGGAGAGAGAGAAGGGTAGAGAGAGAGAGGAGAAAGAGAGAGGGAGGGGAAAGAGAGAGAGGGGGAAGAGAGAGGAGGGAGGAAGAGAGAAGAGAGAGAGTAAAGGGGGAAGAGAGAGAGAGGGAGGGGGGAAAGAGAGAGGAGGGAGGAGAGAGGGGGGAAGAGAGAGAGGGAGAAAGAGAGAGGAGGAGGAAGAGAGTGAGGAGAGGGGGAAGAGAGAGAGGGGGGAAAGAGAGATGGGGAGAATGAGAGAGAGAGAGAGAGGGGGAGAGATATGGGAGAAAGAGAGATGGGGAGGAGAGAGGGGGGAGGGAGGAAGAGAGATGGGGAGAAGAGAGGGGGAAGAGATGAGAGGGGGGAAGAGAGAGGGGGAAAGAGAGAGGAGGGAGGAAGAGAGAGGAGGGAGAGAGAGGGGGGAAAGAGAGAGGGGGAAAGAGAGAGGAGGGAGGAAGAGGGAGGGGGAGAGAGAGGGGGGAGGAAAGAGAGGGAGGGAGAGAGGGGGAGAGAGGGGGAATGAGAGAGGAGGGAGGAAGAGAGATGGGGAAAGAGAGGGGGAAAGAGAGAGGAAGAGGAGGAAAGAGAGAGGGGAGAGAGAGGGGGGGAAAGAGAGAGGAGGGAGGAAGAGAGATGGGGAGAGAGAGGGGGAAAGAGAGAGAGAGGGGGAGAGAGGGGGGGGGAAGAGAGAGGAGGGAGGGAAGAGAGATGGGGGAAGAGAGAGGGGAGAGAGAGAGGGGGAGAGAGGGAGGAAGAGAGATGGGGAAAAGAGAGAGGGAGGAAAGAGATGGGGAGAGGAGGGGGAAAGGAGAGGAGGGAGGGGAAGGGGAGGGGGAGAGAGAGGGAGGGGGAGAGAGAGGAGGGAGGAAGAGAGATGGGGAGAATGAGAGAGGGGGAAAGAGAGAGGGAGAAAGAGAGAGGAGGGAGGAAGAGAGATGGGGAAGAGAGAGGGGAAAGAGGAGGGAGGAAGAGGGAGGGGAGAGAGAGAGAGGGGGAAGAGAGAGGAGGGAGGAAAGAGATGGGAGAATGAGAGGGGGAAAGAGAGAGCAGAGAAAGAGAGAGGGGGAAAGAGAGGAGGAGGAAGAGATGGGGAGAATGAGAGAGGGGAGAAGAGAGAGGAGGGAGAGAAGGGGAGAGGATGGGGAGAAAGAGAGAGGGGGAAAGAGAGAGGGGGAGGAAGAGATGGGGAGAGAGAGGGGGAAAGAGAGAGAGGAGGGAGGAAGAGGGAGGGGAAAGAGAGAGGGGGGGAGAGGGGGGAAAGAGAGATGGGGAGAAAGAGAAGGGGGTGAGAGAGATGGGGAGAGTTGGAGGGGAGAAAGAGGGGGAAGAGAGGAGGAAGGGGGATGTCCATCTCCTAACTTCATATCTACATCAGTTATTCAGGCATCTTGTAGAGGGAACAGTCAGCAGTGTACACTGAATGTACAAAACAGATACACACCAGGGGAAGTTAGGATCCCTGGGTTTCATTAAATCCACTTCAATCAGTGTAGATGAAGGAGAAGAGACATGTTAAATAATCATTTTTTTTCCTGAGTCAAAGAGACAAGGGTTGGTGTATGTGTGCCATTCAGAGTGATTATGGGCAAGACCAAATATTGAAGTGCCTTTGAAAGAAGAAAGATGGGGGGTGAGAGTGAGTGGAGAAACGCAGTGGTTTGTGTCAAGAATCCTGACAAGAGAGCTGGGGATTTTTCAGGCTCAACAGAGAGAGGTGTATCAGGAATGGTCCACCACCCAAAAAGAGATCCAGAGAACAATGAGAACTGGGGACAGAGCAGAGTAAAAACATGATGAAATGAGATATGTATTTGGACACAAGTGGTGAAGGAAGAGGGACACAGCATCCCTAACTTGGGTTCCAATGTTTGTACACTCAGATGGGAGAATGAGAGCTTGTGCAAAGAGAGAGAAAGAGTGGGGAAAGTGTATGAGGGATGCATATAGAGATGGGGCCAGATGATCTGGGCAGAGAAAGAGATGGGAGGACATATCGATTCCCTCTATATATTCTCACACACTGTGTGGCCAACTGACTACACAGACAATTTGAAACCGAGTGTGTGAGTGGTGGGTCAAAGTCACCAGAGAAGAAGATGTAGATATGTATTTGGACCACTGGTGAACACCAGAGAAGAGAAAGAGAACATTTTGGGGAGACTATTACTTGGCTGAAAAGCAGAGAAGTGATCCAAGTGCCGGGATTAACACCAAGGTCACATCAGAACATTTTGGTCTTGTGAGAGAAGCAGAGAAGTGTACACATGAATGCCGAAACTATTAAGGACACCAGAGAAGCAGAGAAGTGAGTCCGTGCACGGCGATTGAGTGCGTCAATCAGTGAGTGAAGGAGAAGTGAGAACATTTTAAATAATCATTTTTACACCAGAGAAGCAGAGAGAAGTGAGAACATTTGCCATTCAGATTATTATGTGTAAGCAGTGGAAAATGTTGGAAGTTCACTATTATCACACCAGAGAAGCAGAGAAGTGCCAGAACAAAATTCACACCAGAGAAGCAGAGAAGTGAGAACATTTTGCCGGGATTCATTACTTATTAGAGGAATGGTCCACCACACCAGAGAAGCAGAGAAGTGAGACATTTTGCCGGGATTCACTATTACTGAGAACACACCAGAGAAGCAGAGAAGTGAGAACATTTGCCGGATTCACTATTACTTCACACCAGGGAGAAGCAGAGAAGGGAGAACATTTTTGCCGATTCAATATTACTTCACACCAGAGAAGCAGAGAAGTGAGAACATTTTGCCGGATTCACTATTACTTCACACCAGAGAAGCAGAGAAGTGAGAACATTTTGCCGGGATTCACTATTACTTCACACCAGAGAAGCAGAGAAGTGAGAACATTTTGCCGGGATTCACTATTATGTATTTGGACACACCCAGAGAAGAAGCAGAAACATTTTGCTGAAGCTTGAGACATCCAGAGAATTTTGAGAACATTTTGCCGATTCACTGTGTACTTCACACCAGAGAAGCAGACTATTACTTGAGAACAGAGAAGTTTGCCGGGATTCACTGTTACTTCACACCCAGAGAAGCAGAGAAGTGAGAACATTTTTGCCGGGATTCACTATTACTTCACACCAGAGAAGCAGAGAAGTGAGAACATTTTGCCGGATTCACTATTTCACACCACTGTTACTTCACACCCAGAGAAGAAGAGAAGTGAGAACATTTTGCCGGGATTCACTATTACTTCACACCCAGAGAAGCAGAGAAGTGAGAACATTTTGCCGGGATTCACTATTACTTCACACCCAGAGAAGCAGAGAAGTGAGAACATTTTGCCGGGATTCACTATTACTTCACACCAGAGAAGCAGAGAAGTGAGAACATTTTGCCGGGATTCACTATTACTTCACACCCAGAGAAGAAGAGAAGTGAGAACATTTTGCCGGGATTCACTGTTACTTCACACCCAGAGAAGCAGAGAAGTGAGAACATTTTGCCGGGATTCACTATTACTTCACACCCAGAGAAGAAGAGAAGTGAGAACATTTTGCCGGGATTCACTATTACTTCACACCAGAGAAGCAGAGAAGTGAGAACATTTGCCGGGATTCACTGTTACTTCACACCCAGAGAAGCAGAGAAGTGAGAACATTTTGCCGGGATTCACTATTACTTCACACCCAGAGAAGCAGAGAAGTGAGAACATTTTGCCGGGATTCACTATTACTTCACACCAGAGAAGCAGAGAAGTGAGAACATTTTGCCGGGATTCACTGTTACTTCACACCCAGAGAAGCAGAGAAGTGAGAACATTTTGCCGGGATTCACTATTACTTCACACCCAGAGAGAAGAAGAGAAGTGAGAACATTTTGCCGGGATTCACTATTACTTCACACCCAGAGAAGCAGAGAGAAGAAGTGAGAACATTTTGCCGGGATTCACTATTACTTCACACCCAGAGAAGCAGAGAAGTGAGAACATTTTGCCGGGATTCACTATTACTTCACACCCAGAGAAGCAGAGAAGTGAGAACATTTTGCCGGGATTCACTGTTACTTCACACCCAGAGAAGCAGAGAAGTGAGAACATTTTGCCGGGATTCACTATTACTTCACACCCAGAGAAGCAGAGAAGTGAGAACATTTTGCTGGGATTCACTGTTACTTCACACCCAGAGAAGCAGAGAAGGGAGGCCCCATGGAATCATCCCTAAATATATTCTACTACAGAAGAACATAAAAGGTCAAACCTAAGAGGTGAAGATAGATTATGTCCCAGCATGTTATAATGTAAAACCTAAGAGGTGAAGATAGATTATGTCCCAGCATGTGTTAAACTCTTAGAAATAAAGGTGATATGTAGAACCTTAATAGGAGAACCCTATTAATCAACCCGTTTTGGTTCCAGGTAGAACCATTTTGGTTCCAGGTAGAACCATTTTGGTTCCAGGTAGAACCATTTTGGTTCCAGGTAGAACCATTTTGGTTCCAGGTAGAACCATTTTGGCTCCAGGTAGAACTCATTTTGGCTCCAGGTAGAACTCTTTTGGCTCCAGGTAGAACTCTTTTGTGGAAAGGATAACCCTTTTTGGTTCCAAAAGGTGCTGCCAAAGAACTCTCTTGGAACCCTTTTTCTCTGAGTGTACAGTTCTAACTAGACCTTTTCTAACTCCTTTGTAGATGGTGTTATGTGATGATGAAGTATGGATTTTAGGGCCCATACTAAACATAGTATGCAACACCAGAAAAGCCTGTGTGTGTCAGTCAGTCCATGTAGGCTACATCCATCTCATACTGTACTTCAAGATCTCTCTCTCTCCTTTCTTCTTCCCTTCATCCCCTCTCGAGGTCTCCATGTTACCAAGGTAACGGAGTTTCAACATCGAGGGCCATGCGTGTCGGTCGAGTGTTCCCTGCTAGATAGACTGTGTATGGCATGTTATTTGCTTTGGCTTGGTATTGTAATCCAGACATGTCCACTAAGACATGAAACCACAGGGCCTCAGACACGCTCACAATATACACACTGAGTTGTAACTCATATCTCACCTGTCATGGGGTGTAAACGCTCCACCTGCTGCTGAAAAGCACATGGACTATTTAAAACTGAGCTGCTTTCACTTCTCTCTCTCTAGAAGAGTCTTTTCATCTGTCTTTCTGTCTCTGCCTTGCCCTTGATTAACCCTCTATCCTTCCGTTGGTCCGTCGTCTCCTTATTTAACACAGACAGACTTACGTTGCTGTTTCCATTTCCCCTCTCTGCCTCCTCTCTGCCTCCCTCTGCCTCCCTCTCTGCCTCCCCTCTGCCTCCATTTCTGCCTCTCTCTCTGTCTCCCCTCTGTCTCCTCTTTGCCTCCCTCTCTCTCTCCATTTCCCCCCCTCTGCCTCCCTCTCTGTCTCCCTCTCTGCCTCCCTCTCTGCCTCCCTCTCTCTCTCCATTTCCCTCTCTGCCTCCCTCTCTCTCTCCATTTCCCCCTCTCTGCCTCCCCTCTCTCTCCATTTCTCCCACTTCTCTGCCTCCCTCTCTGCCTCCCTCTCTCTCCATTTCTCTCTGCCTCTCTCTCTCCATTTCCCCCTCTCTCGCCTCTCTCTCCATTTCCCCCTCTCCGCTCTCTCTCTCTCCATTTCCCCCTCTCTCTCCCTCTCTCTCTCCATTTCCCTCTCCGCCTCTCTCTCTCTCCATTTCCCCTCTCTGCCTCCTCTCTCTCTCCATTTCCCCCTCTCCGCCTCTCTCTCTCTGCCTCCCCTCTCTCTCCATTTCCCGCTTTCTGCCTCCCTCTCTCTCTCCCTTTCCCCTCTCTGTAGCATGTCCATACTTCAGGAAAGTGCTGATGCAGGGTAATGCAATAGATGGGGAAACAGCATGATGAACAGAGAGAAGGAATGGGGAGTCAGGGAGGGAGGGAAACAGAGAGAATGAATGGGGGAGACAGGGAGGGAGGGAAACAGAGAGAAGGAATGGGGGAGTCAGGGAGGGAGGAAACAGAGAGAAGGAATGGGGAGACAGGGAGGGAGGGAAACAGAGAGAAGGAATGGGGAGTCAGGGAGGGAGGGAAACAGAGAGAAGGAATGGGGGAGTCAGGGAGGGAGGAAACAGAGAGAAGGAATGGTGGAGTCAGGGAGGGAGGAAACAGAGAGAAGGAATGGGGAGACAGGGAGGGAGGGAAACAGAGAGAAGGAATGGGGAGTCAGGGAGGGAGGGATACCGAGAGAAGGAATGGGGAGTCAGGGAGGGAGGGAAACAGAGAAGGAATGGGGGAGTCAGGGAGGGAGGAAACAGAGAGAAGGAATGGGGAGACAGGGAGGGAGGGAAACAGAGAGAAGGAATGGGGGAGACAGGGGGGAGACAGAGAGAAGGAATGGGGGAGACAGGAGGGAGGGAAACAGAGAGAAGGAATGGGGGAGACAGGGAGGGAGGGAAACAGAGAGAAGGAATGGGGGAGACAGGGAGGGAGGGAAACAGAGAGAAGGAATGGGGGAGACAGGGAGGGAGGGAAACAGAGAGAAGGAATGGGGGAGACAGGGAGGGAGGGAGAAGGATGGGGGAACAGGGAGAGGGAGAAGGAATGGGGGAGTCAGGGAGGGAGGAAACAGAGAGAAGGAATGGGGGAGAAACAGGGAGGATTGGGGGAAACAGAAAGAGAAGGAATGGGGGAGTCAGGGAGGGAGGAAACAGAGAGAAGGAATGGGGGAGACAGGGAGGGAGGGAAACAGAGAGAAGGAATGGGGGAGACTAGGGAGGGAGGGAAACAGAGAGAAAGAATGGGGGAGACAGGGAGGGAGGGAAACCGAGAGAAGGAATGGCGGAGACAGGGAGGGAGGGAAACAGAGAGAAGGAATTGGGGAGTCAGGGAGGGAGGGAAACAGAGAGAACAAAACAGGAGGAACAGGGGAGGTCAACCAATATGAAGAGGGAGAGAGGTGGGGAGAGAGACAGACAGACAGCTGTGGCCCAGGATTTTTACTCTCTTTGTGTCATAGCGAGTATGTCTGGGATATTACACACACATACACACCTTTGACAGTGAGCAGCCACAGAGAGATGGATCTAGCTCTGCTGGCCTTGGTTGCTAGCAGCTGGCAAGAAAGACTGATAAATATAGTCTGAGGAAGATGAGAAGGACGAAGCAAGGGATGAGGGGAAGTGAGAGAGAGGGGGAGCCTTTTAAAGAGATTGAGGGAGAGATAAAGGATAGAGAGATACAGATTGATAGGGGGAGATGGGGAGAGAGATACAGATTTACAGAGGGAGATGAAGGGAGAGATAAAGGAGAGAGGTAGAGAGAGATACAGATTGACAGGGGGAGATGAAGGAGAGAGGTAGAGAGAGATACAGATTGACATGGGGAGATAAAGGAGAGAGGTAGAGAGAGATACAGATTGACATGGGGAGATAAAGGAGAGAGGTAGAGAGAGATACAGATTGACATGGGGAGATAAAGGAGAGAGGTAGAGAGAGATACAGATTGACATGGGGAGATAAAGGAGAGAGGTAGAGAGAGATATAGATTGACAGGGGGAGATGAAGGAGAGAGGTAGAGAGAGATACAGATTAACAGAGGGAGATGGACAGATAAAGGAGAGAGGTAGAGAGAGATACAGATTGACATGGGGAGATAAAGGAGAGAGGTAGAGAGATATATAGATTGACAGGGGGAGATGAAGGAGAGAGGTAGAGAGAGATACAGATTGACAGACGGAGATGAAGGGAGATATAAAGGAGAGAGGTAGAGAGAGATACAGATTGACAGGAGATACAGAATGGGGGAGATGAAGGAGAGAGGTAGAGAGAGATACAGATACAGATTGACAGATTGGGGGAGATAAAGGAGAGAGGTAGAGAGAGATACAGAATGACAGGGGGAGATGAAGGAGAGAGGTAGAGAGAGATACAGATTGACAGGGGGAGATAAAGGAGAGAGGTAGAGAGAGATACAGATTGACAGGGGGAGATAAAGGAGAGAGGTAGAGAGAGATACAGATTGACAGGGGGAGATGAAGGAGAGAGGTAGAGAGAGATACAGATTGACAGGGGGAGATGAAGGAGACAGGTAGAGAGAGATACAGATTGACAGGGGGAGATGAAGGAGAGAGGTAGAGAGAGATACAGATTGACAGGGGGAGATGAAGGAGACAGGTAGAGAGGGAGATGAAAAAAAACAAGGACATGTCTAAATGACCCCAAACTTTTGAACGGTAGTGTATATATTATGTAAATAAACCATTTATATACATTTTATATCAGTTCCTTCCAGCTAGGCAGAGAGGGTGTAGAAACAGGCTACCAAGCAGACTGCAGAAACAGGCTACCAAGAAGATTGCAGAAACAGGCTACCAAGAAGATTGCAGAAACAGGCTACCAAGCAGACTGCAGAAACAGGCTACCAAGCAGACTGTAGAAACAGGCTACCAAGAAGATTGCAGAAACAGGCTACCAAGCAGACTGTAGAAACAGGTTATCAAGCAGACTGCAGAAACAGGTTATCAAGCAGACTGCAGAAACTGTCTAAGAACCAGACTGTAGAAACAGGCTACTAAGAAGACTGCAGAAACAGGCTACCAAGCAGACTGTAGAAACAGGCTACCAAGCAGACTGCAGAAACAGGCTACCAAGGTCAGCTGTATTTTATTTGATTACTAGATTTCTTGAGTTATCAGACTATCAGACTATTTTAAAGACTATCAGACTATTTTAAATCAGACTATTTTGAAGGAGTATGCGATCACACTCATTCGGGTCACCTAGCCAAATTCAGCTAGCCGCCAGCAGAACCGAAGAATGTGGAACCCTTGAGCGAAAGAGAGAGAAGGGGGAGAGAGAGAGAGAGAGAGAGAGAGAGAGAGAGAGAGAGAGAGAGAGAGAGAGGGGAGAGAAAGAGAGAGTGTGAGGTAGAGAGGTAGAGAGGAGGGAGAGAGTTAGAGAGTGAGGGAGAGAGGTAGAGGTAGAGAGTGAGGGAGAGAGGTAGAGGTAGAGTGAGGGAGAGAGGTAGAGAGGTAGATAGTGAGGGAGAGAGGTAGATAGTGAGGGAGAGAGGTAGATAGTGAGGTAAAGAGGTAGAGTGAGGGAGAGAGGTAGATAGGTAGATAGTGAGGGAGAGAGGTAGATAGGTAGATAGTGAGGGAGAGAGGTAGAGAGGTAGATAGTGAGGGAGAGAGGTAGATAGTGAGGGAGAGAGGTAGATAGTGAGGTAAAGAGGTAGATAGTGAGGGAGAGAGGTAGATATTGAGGTAGAGAGGTAGATAGTGAGGTAGAGAGGTAGATAGTGAGGTAGAGCAGTACATAGTGAGGTAGAGAGGTAGATAGTGAGTTAGAGCGGTACATAGTGAGGTAGAGAGGTAGATAGAGAGGTACATAGTGAGGTAGATAGTGAGGTAGAGAGGTAGATATTGAGGTAGAGCGGTACATAGTGAGGTAGAGGTAGATAGTGAGGGAGTGAGGTAGATAGTGAGGAAGAGAGTTAGATAGAGAGGTGGAGGTAGATAGTGAGGGAGTGAGGTAGATAGTGAGGGAGAGAGGTAGATAGTGAGGGAGAGAGG
This sequence comes from Oncorhynchus gorbuscha, assembly GCF_021184085.1. Classification (NCBI taxonomy): domain Eukaryota; kingdom Metazoa; phylum Chordata; class Actinopteri; order Salmoniformes; family Salmonidae; genus Oncorhynchus; species Oncorhynchus gorbuscha. Next base: position 57,574 of record NW_025746260.1, read on the forward strand.
TAGAGAGGTAGAGTGAGGCAGAGAGGTAGAGAGGTAGATAGTGAGGGAGAGAGGGAGATAGAGAGAGGTGGAGGTAGATAGTGAGGGAGAGAGGTAGATAGTGAGGGAGAGAGGTAGAGGGGTAGATAGTGAGGTAGAGAGGTAGATAGTGAGGGAGAGAGGTAGAGAGGTAGATAGTGAGGTAGCAAGGTAGAGAGGGAGATAGTGAGGTAGATATTGAGGTAGAGCGGTACATAGTGAGGTAGAGAGGTAGATAGTGAGGGAGTGAGGTAGATAGTGAGGAAGAGAGGTAGATAGAGAGGGAGAGAGGTGGAGGTAGATAGTGAGGGAGTGAGGTAGATAGTGAGGGAGAGAGGTAGAGAGGTAGATAGTGAGGGAGAGAGGTAGATAGAGAGGTAGAGAGGTACATAGTGAGGTAGAAAGGTAGAGAGGTAGATAGTGAGGTAGAAAGGTAGACAGGTAGATAGTGATGTAGCAAGGTAGAGAGGTAGATAGTGAGGGAGAGAGGTAGATATTGAGGTAGAGAGGTAGATATTGAGGTAGATAGTGCAGGAGAAAGGTATTGAGGTAGATAGTGCGGGAGAAAGGTAGAGAGGTAGATAGTGAGGACAGCAAGGTAGAGAGGTAGATAGTGAGGGAGAGAGGTAGAGAGGTAGATAGTGAGGTAGAAAGGTAGAGAGGTAGATAGTGAGGTAGATAGTGAGGAGAGCAAATAAATGTTTTATTAATAGTAGTGGTTGATTGGTTAGTAATGTTGAGAAAGTAATCGGACCCTAGGGCAGTGTTAGTACGTCATGTCTTGAACCCCTGTCCCTCTCCCATACTCTCCCAAAATAAATGCTAAATAAATAACATTATACACACCATCTAATACGATAGAGGCGTGTGTGTGTGTGTGTGTGTGTGTGTGTGTGTGTGTGTGAGTGTGAGTGTGTGTGTGTGTGTGTGTGTGTGTGTGTGTGTGTGTGTGTGTGTGTGTGTGTGTGTGTGTGTGTGTGTGTGTGTGTGTGTGTGTGTGTGTGTGTGTGTGTGTGTGTGTGTGTGTGATATATAAGACTGATAGTGGACACCCCTCTCTTACCCTATCTCAACTCCTGCCCCTGTCTCTTTTCTCCTTCACTTTCTCCCTCACTCTATCCCTCACTCTCCCCATCTCTGTCTCTTTCCAGTGTCTAGTCCCTCACTAGCCAGGTAAGGCTGATCATTGAAAGGTCTGGGTTGTGGGATTGGTTGTCATTGGTTCACGAGACTGATGTATAATTATTACTAATTCTTATTAATTATTGCAAGCAAATACTGTCTGGTTGGGGTCTGTAGTTAATGCCTTCAAACTCGCAGAAAAATATTGTTCTTTATTCACTTTACGTTGGTTTGTGTTTGGTCATCTTGTGTTAGAAAAGGATTGTTGTTTTCAGAAGTGTTGGACAGGTTGATATGTAGTATGCTGTGAATTCAAACAGCATGTATAGACAATTCTGGGTAGTGACTCTGTGTTCTTGAATGGATGGATGTAGAATTCCATTTTAAAACCTGCAGCTATTCTAAGTCCCAGTTCTGACCCAGACGGAATCCTCAGGATATTTGTCATTCTTAGAATATTCCTGAAACAATGGTTCTAGTATTCTATGGTCTGCTTGGAGATGTCAGTCTACTGTCCACTCAGCCAAAATATGACTGCGTGTGCGACTGTAGACCAAGACACGTGTGTGTGTGTGTGTGTGTGTGTGTGTGTGTGTGTGTGTGTGTGTGTGTGTGTGTGTGTGTGTGTGTGTGTGTGTGTGTGTGTGTGTGTGTGTGTGTGTGTGTGTGTGTGTGTGTGTGTGTGTGTGTGTGAGTGTGAGTGAGTGTGTGTGTGTGAGTGTGAGTGTGTGAGTGAGTGAGTGAGTGAGTGAGTGAGTGAGTGAGTGAGTGTGAGTGAGTGAGTGAGTGAGTGAGTACAGTGTACATCATAATCAGTCACATACATCATAACCACATACATCAGTCACATACATCATAGTCACATACATCAGTCACATACATCAGTCACATACATCATAGTCACATACATCAGTCACATACATCAGTCACATACATCATAGTCACATACATCAGTCACATACATCAGTCACATACATCATAGTCACATACATCATAACCACATACATCATAGTCACATACATCAGTCACATACATCATAGTCACATGCATCATAGTCACATACATCATAGTCACATACATCATACTCATCATGCATCATAGTCACATACATCATAACCACATACATCATAGTCACATACATCATAGTCACATACATCATAGTCACATACATCATAGTCACATACATCATAGTCACATACATCATAGTCACATACATCATAGTCACATACATCAGTCACATACATCAGTCACATGCATCATAGTCACATACATCATAGTCACATACATCATAGTCACATACATCATAGTCACATACATCATATCACATACATCAGTCACATACATCATAGTCACATACATCATACATCCACATACATCAGTCACATACATCATAGTCACATACATCATAGTCATCATACATCATAGTCACATACATCATAGTCACATACATCATAGTCACATACATCATAGTCACATACATCATACATCACATACATCAGTCACATAAGTCACATACATCAGTCACATACATCATAGTCACATACATCATAGTCACATACATCATAGTCACATAAATCATAGTCACATACATCATAACCACATACATCATACTCACATACATCAGTCACATACATCATAGTCACATACATCAGTCACATACATCATAGTCACATACATCATAGTCACATACATCAGTCACATACATCATAGTCACATACATCATAGTCACATACATCATAGTAACCATCATAGTCACATACATCATAGTCACATACATCATAGTCACATACATCATACTCACATACATCAGTCACATACATCATAGTCACATACATCAGTCACATACATCATAGTCACATACATCATAGTCACATACATCATAGTCACATACATCAGTCACATACATCATAGTCACATACATCATAACCACATACATCAGTCACATACATCATACTCACATACATCATAGTCACATACATCAGTCACATACATCATAGTCACATACATCAGTCACATACATCATAGTCACATACATCAGTCACATACATCATAGTCACATACATCAGTCACATACATCATAGTCACATACATCATAGTCACATACATCATAGTCACATACATCAGTCACATACATCATAGTCACATACATCATAGTCACATACATCATAGTCACATACATCATAGTCACATACATCATAGTCACATACATCATAGTCACATACATCATAGTCACATACATCATAGTCACATACATCATACTCACATACATCATAGTCACATACATCATAGTCACATACATCATAGTCACATACATCATAGTCACATACATCATAGTCACATACATCATAGTCACATACATCATAGTCACATACATCAGTCACATACATAGTCACATACATCATACTCACATACATCATAGTCACATACATCATAGTCACATACATCATAGTCACATACATCATACTCACATACATCAGTCACATACATCATAGTCACATACATCAGTCACATACATCATAGTCACATACATCATAGTCACATCATCATATACATCATCAGTCACACATACTCACATACATCAGTCACATACATCATAGTCACATACATCATAGTCACATACATCATAGTCACATACATCAGTCACATACATCATAGTCACATACATCATAGTCACATACATCATAGTCACATACATCATAGTCACATACATCATAGTCACATACATCAGTCACATACATCATAGTCACATACATCATAGTCACATACATCATAGTCACATACATCATAGTCACATACATCATAGTCACATACATCATAGTCACATACATCATAGTCACATACATCATAGTCACATACATCATAGTCACATACATCATAGTCACATACATCATAGTCACATACATCATAGTCACATACATCATAGTCACATCACATACATCATAGTCACATACATCACATACATCATACTCACATACATCATAGTCACATACATCATAGTCACATACATCAGTCACATACATCATAGTCACATACATCATAGTCACATACATCATAGTCACATACATCATAGTCACATACATCATAGTCACATACACATCATACTCACATACATCAGTCACATACATCATAGTCACATCACATACATCAGTCACATACATCATAGTCACATACATCATAGTCACATACATCATAACTCACATACATCAGTCACATACATCATCAGTCACATACATCATAGTCACATACATCATAGTCACATACATCATAGTCACATACATCATACTCACATACATCAGTCACATACATCATACATCACATACATCAGTCACATACATCATAGTCACATACATCAGTCACATACATCATATCATAGTCACATACATCATAGTCACATACATCATCAGTCACATACATCATAGTCACATACATCATACTCACATACATCATAGTCACATACATCATAGTCACATACATCATAGTCACATACATCATAGTCACATACATCATAGTCACATACATCAGTCACATACATCATATCATACATCAGTCACATACATCATAGTCACATACATCAGTCACATACATCATAGTCACATACATCAGTCACATACATCATAGTCACATACATCAGTCACATACATCATAGTCACATACATCAGTCACATACATCATCATACAGTCACATACATCATAGTCACATACATCATAGTCACATACATCATAGTCACATCACATACATAGTCACATACATCATACATCACATACATCAGTCACATACATCATACTCACATACATCAGTCACATACATCATAGTCACATACATCATACAGTCACATACATCATAGTCACATACATCAGTCACATACATCATAGTCACATACATCATACTCACATACATCAGTCACATACATCATAGTCACATACATCAGTCACATACATCATAGTCACATACATCATAGTCACATACATCATACATCATCACATACATCATACTCACATACATCAGTCACATACATCATACATAGTCACATACATCAGTCACATACATCATCAGTCACATACATCATAGTCACATACATCATAGTCACATCACATACATCATAGTCACATACATCATAGTCACATACATCAGTCACATACATCATAGTCACATACATCATAGTCACATACATCATAGTCACATACATCAGTCACATACATCATAGTCACATACATCAGTCACATACATCATAGTCACATACATCATACTCACATACATCAGTCACATACATCATAGTCACATATATCAGTCACATACATCATAGCCACATACATCATAGTCACATACATCATAGTCACATACATCATAGTCACATATATCAGTCACATACATCATAGTCACATACATCAGTCACATACATCATAGTCACATACATCATACTCACATACATCATAGTCACATACATCATACTCACATACATCATACTCACATACATCATAGTCACATACATCATAGTCACATACATCATAGTCACATACATCATAGTCACATACATCATAGTCACATACATCATACCACATACATCAGTCACATACATCATAGTCACATACATCATAGTCACATATATCAGTCACATACATCATAGTCACATACATCAGTCACATACATCATAGTCACATACATCATACTCACATACATCATACTCACATACATCATACTCACATACATCATACTCACATACATCATAGTCACATACATCATACTCACATACATCATACTCACATACATCATAGTCACATACATCATAGTCACATACATCATAGTCACATACATCATAGTCACATACATCATAGTCACATACATCATACTCACATACATCATAGTCACATACATCATAGTCACATACATCATACTCACATACATCATAGTCACATACAGCATAGTCACATACATCATAGTCACATACATCATACTCTATTTGACCGTTGCATGACACAAACCTGAAGCCAGTCAAATGTAGGACTATAGCAGCACTTCCTCATTTCAACACCCGTCACCCAACACGGTGATAAATAGCTATTATTGGGATAAACATCCCATTAAAAAGAGGCTTTGCACCATCTGATAGAGAGAGAGGACATCTGGGTGTCCCCTAAAGACAACCCACACAACACAGGCCCAATCCCAAATCCATCTCTCAGCCCTTCATCAGCTTGTAGAGATCTGAGAGGATTTGATTGGTATAAGCAATATGGTGACACTTCAACCTAGCCTATCATAGGGCAAGATGAAGCTATTACCATATTTCACAATCGAATCCTCTCAGATCTCCACAAATGCTGGAAATAGGGCTTAGGGATGGATTTGGTATTGGGCCATGGTCCTGTTAAAATAATGTTAAAAAATAAGACATTTGACCATTGTAGTTAACGGTATATGTCACTTTAGCTAACAAATTTGTTGTAGTTAATTATATTGCTCCTTCTTGGTCAGGTCGTTATTGTAAAAGCTAATGTGTTCTCAATGACTTACAGAGGCATAAATACAGTTCTATGTCGTAGAGTTGTACACCACTTGACGTGACATATTACCCTGCAGTGGAAGGCTCACATTGTCAAGACTAATCGTCACGTTGTTTTACCTCGAGTGGGCTACACTAACCTAAGACCCCCTATGTACGTGCCAGAAGGGTTCGGGTTGCTGTCAATCATATACCGAATGTATGTTGCTGTCAAAGACAACTGGAGAAGTTGTTTTACCTGTGATGAAGTGGAACTGTTAAAGATTCTAGAAGGGTTAGGTAGCTTTGAAACATATGTAGATGCCACTGGTAACCCCATACTGCTAGAAGGGTTAGATAGCTTTGAAACATATGTAGATGCCACTGGTAACCCCATACTGCTAGAAGGGTTAGGTAGCTTTGAAACATATGTAGATGCCACTGGTAACCCCATACTGCTAGAAGGGTTAGGTAGCTTTGAAACATATGTAGATGCCACTGGTAACCCCATACTGCTAGAAGGGTTAGTTAGCTTTGAAACATATGTAGATGCCACTGGTAACCCCATACTGCTAGAAGGGTTAGGTAGCTTTGAAACATATGTAGATGCCACTGGTAACCCCATACTGCTAGAAGGGTTAGGTAGCTTTGAAACATATGTAGATGCCACTGGTAACCCCATACTGCTAGAAGGGTTAGGTAGCTTTGAAACATATGTAGATGCCACTGGTAACCCCATACTGCTAGAAGGGTTAGGTAGCTTTGAAACATATGTAGATGCCACTGGTAACCCCATACTGCTAGAAG
>NW_025746260.1:70000-80000 GCF_021184085.1 Oncorhynchus gorbuscha
TGGCTCCATTTTGAGAGAGTGGTAGTCATATGCTTTCTTCTAAGATTTGTCTTGGGAAGAATCTTGTTGATTATCATTGCACCTCTGTTCACAATCGGTATTTATTCTGCGTCTTATATTACCAAATATGGCCTTTGGTCAGCTTTCCCCCCTCCTCTCCCCTTTCCCCCCTCCTCTCTCCTTTCCCCCTCCTCCCCCTTTCCCCCTCCTCTCCCCTTTCCCCCCCCCCTCCTCTCTCCTTTCCCCCTTCTCTCTCCTTTACCCCCTCCTCTCTCCTTTACCCCCTCCTCTCCCCTTTCCCCCTCCTCTCCCCTTTCCCCCTCTCTCTCCCCTTTACCCCCTCCTCTCCCCTTTCCCCCTCCTCTCCTCTTTCACCCCTCCTCTCCCCTTTCACCCCTCCTCTCCCCTTTCCCCCTCCTCTCTCCTTTCCCCCTCCTCTCTCCTTTACCCCCTCCTCTCCCCTTTCCCCCTCCTCTCTCCTTTACCCCCTCCTCTCCCCTTTCACCCCTCCTCTCTCCTTTCACCCCTCCTCTCTCCTTTACCCCCTCCTCTCCCCCTCCTCTCCCCTTTCCCCCTCCTCTCCCCTTTCCCCCCTCCTCTCTCCTTTCCCCCTCTTCTCCCGTCCTTACTTTGTGACTGGCAGACACTATTCCTGGTGCTTTACATCACCACAGTCCAGAGACAGTGAGTCTGTGTATCTCTGTCTGTCCTGTTCCTTAGCCAAGGTCTCAGGGCTCAATAGAACCTAGTAACTGACACTAAACACTTTGTCCTAGCGCCTCATTTATGCTATCCATATTCTATATTCATAAACCTCTCTCTCTCTCCCCTCAGTTACCAAGATGGCCGCTTTGAAAGATTTTTTGAAAGCTGATGATATTCAGAAGGCCCTTGATGCAGTCAAAGGTGAGCACAAGTTTTCACTGTTGAAAACCAAACCTAATCTTTTGAAAATAATATAATATATATCTCTCCATTTCCTTTTCCCGTCTCCTCCCTCTCTCTCCTCCCTGTCCGTGTGCTTACCTGTCCGTGTGTGTGTGTGCTTACCTGTCCATGTGTGTGTGCTTACCTGTCCGTGTGTGTGTGCTTACCTGTCCGTGTGTGTGTGTGCATACCTTTGTGTGTGTGTGCTTACCTGTCCATGTTTGTGTATGTGTGTGTGTGTGCTTACCTGTCCATGTTTGTGTATGTGTGTGTGTGTGTACTTACCTGTCCATGTTTGTGTATGTGTGTGTGTGTGTGTACTTACCTGTCCATGTTTGTGTATGTGTGTGTGTGTGTACTTACCTGTCCATGTTTGTGTATGTGTGTGTGTGTGCTTACCTGTCCATGTTTGTGTATGTGTGTGTGTGTGTGTGTGTGTGTGTGTACTTACCTGTCCATGTTTGTGTATGTGTGTGTGTGTACTTACCTGTCCATGTTTGTGTATGTGTGTACTTACCTGTCCATGTTTGTGTATGTGTGTGTGTGTGTGTGTGTGTATACTTACCTGTCCATGTTTGTGCATGTGTGTGTGTGTGTGTGTACTTACCTGTCCATGTTTGTGTATGTGTGTGTGTGTACTTACCTGTCCATGTTTGTGTATGTGTGTGTGTGTACTTACCTGTCCATGTTTGTGTATGTGTGTGTGTGTACTTACCTGTCCATGTTTGTGTGTGCATACCTTTGCGTGTGTGTGTGTGCATACCTTTGCATGTGTGTGTGTGCATACCTTTGCGTGTGTGTGTGTGTATACCTTTGCGTGTGTGTGTGTGCATACCTTTGCGTGTGTGTGTGCATACCTTTGCGTGTGTGTGTGTGTGTGCATACCTTTGTGTGTGTGTGTGTGCCTGTCCGTTCGTGTGCATCTGTGTGATGACCTGTCCGTGTATGTGTGTGTGCTTACATGTCCATGTGTGTGTGTGCTTACATGTCCATGTGTGTGTGTGTGTGTGCTTACATGTCCATGTGTGTGTGTGTGTGTGTGTGTGTGTGTGTGTGTGTGTGTGTGTGTGTGTGTGTGTGTGTGTGTGTGTGTGTGTGTGTGTGTGTGTGTGTGTGTGTGTGTGTGTGTGTGTGTGTGTGTGTGTGTGTGTGTGTGTGTGTGTGTGTGTGCATACCTTTGCGTGTGTGTATGTGTGTGTGTTTATCTGTCCATGTTTGTGTGTGATGACCTGTCCATGTCCGTGTGTGTGTGTGTGTGTGTGTGTGTGTGTGTGTGTGTGTGTGTGTGTGTGTGTGTGTGTGTGTGTGTGTGTGTGTGTGTGTGTGTGTGTGTGTGTGTGTGTGTGTGTGTGTGTGTGTGTGTGTGTGTGTGCATACCTTTGCGTGTGTGTATGTGTGTGTGTTTATCTGTCCATGTTTGTGTGTGATGACCTGTCCATGTCCGTGTGTGTGTGTGTGTGTGTGTGTGTGTGTGTGTGTGTGTGTGTGTGTGTGTGTGTGTGTGTGTGTGTGTGTGTGTGTGTGTGTGTGTGTGTGTGTGTGTGTGTGTGTGTGTGTGTGTGTCCAGCGGAGGGTTCCTTCGACCATAAGAAGTTCTTTTGCTCTGGTGGGCCTGAAGGCCATGACTCCTGACAATGTCAAGAAGGTGTTCCAGGCTATTGATGCTGACCAGAGTGGATTCATTGAGGAGGAGGAGCTCAAGTAAGAGGAAGAGAGATACACATAGACGGACACACACACACACACACACACACACACACACACACACACACACACACACACACACACACACACACACACACACACACACACACACACACACACAAATAACACATGGCACATGGATAGGTGTGCACACACACACATTCATCAGATGTGAATGTGTGGCTATTTTCCCATTTACAAGCTAGCATACCATTTAGAATGCATGCCCAATACAGGATTGCAAAATTCGGTAACTTTGCCAAAATGCCACAGTGTTCCAGAAATCCTGATTGGAAGATCCCTGGCGTCAGGATGGAATAAGCAGTGAATCCGGGAATCGTCCAAACATGATATCTGGAAAACCTAGAGATTGTGGGGAAAGGAAACAGGATTTTGCAGCTTATTACATTTTTTCTTCCCGCTAAATCTCTGACCTTAGGTTCATACTGAAGGGTTTTGCTGAGAACAGCAGACACACACACACACACACACACACACACACACACACACACACACACACACACACACACACACACACACACACACACACACACACACACACACACACACACACACACACACACACACACACACGTAGCTCCTTAATCTTGACCCCTAACCTTTGAACTCTCTTCTACCTCAGGTTCATACTGAAGGGTTTTGCTGAGAACATCAGACACACACACACACACACGTAGCTCCTTAATCTTGACCCCTAACCTTTGAACTCTCTTCTACCTCAGGTTCATACTGAAGGGTTTTGCTGAGAACATCAGACACACACACACACACACACACACGTAGCTCCTTAATCTTGACCCCTAAACTTTGAACTCTCTTCTACCTCAGGTTTGTGCTGAAGAGTTTCGCTGAGGCCGGCAGAGACCTGACCGACGCCGAGACCAGAGCCTTCCTTAACGCCGCCGACAAGGACGGAGACGGAAAGATCGGCATCGACGGTGAGAGAGGTGGTAGGATGATAACGGAATGAAATCCTGACTCATTCCCAGAGGATCTTAATGTCGTCCTCTTCTTCTCTTTTCCAGAGTTTGAAGTCTTGGTCCATGAGGTGTAAAGAGCACCTATATCCTCCCCTTTCTCCTCCCCTGCGAATTCATGTTTTAAATGCAACTCCCACCCCCATCACCCAAAAAGCACCATCGAGTCCAGGGTGAAGTTTCTCCTCGACACAGATCTAGGATCACCTTCCCCAATCCCAACCTTAACCATTAGTCGGGAAAAATGCCAACTGACCCAAGATCAGCGTCAAGGCTACTTCACCCTACTCCGCACCATACAGGCCCAGTCTCTCTAACCAGAAACAGTATCAGATACGTCCACCAGGGAGGTAGAGAGAGGACTCCCCAACAAGCACTACTGTATTTATTTGTATGTTTTTCTACCACACCAACATCCTGTATATATGTCCTGTTTTGATTTGAAAACCTCATGACTGTCTCCTTTTAAAAGAAAACCTTTCCTGTAGATATAATGTACCAGACACCTTCCCTTTCTAGCCGTCTATGGACCCAATGTCACCTTATCCAAAATGGCACCCTAATCCCTTTATAGTGCACTACTTCCAAAGGGTGCCAAAAGGGAATAGGGTGCTATCTTTAATAGAGTGCCATTTTTGGGGGACTGAACCCTTACAACCTGTGTCTCTCATTCTTTATTTTCTCCACCTCACACATACTTGTACCCTCCTTCCTGTCCTCCCTCCCTCATTTCCTCCTTCCTCTCTCGTTCGGTGATGAGATGTATAAATAAAGAGGTAGAGTGGTGAAGAGAGAGAAATTATTCAAAATAAGAACTACTAAGAAATAAAACACCTTGAGTAAAATGACTATTTTATTTGTTATTATTTAATGATTTGATATAAACTAGACTGGACACTAATATACTTTAGAACAAGGGATGCACAAATGAGATGATTCATTTAGATATTTTCAAAATTAAAGTATCTATTTCACAATAAAAAGCATCCTAGATCGAACAATTAGTAAACCATTGGAAAATCTATCGAAACACACAAACAATGTGACAAAGTGCTATTCTTAAATCGCATAATAGTATGAATAAATAAAGATATTTTTACACTATTAGATGATCTACATCATTTCTCTAAAAATAGACTCAATGTCAAACTCAAGGACGTCAGCTTTTCTTGACGTCGACATCTCTGTGTTGATTGGTCAGTGGGTCCTGGGTGCTGATCTGTCATTGGTGGTTGTTGGTTTAAGCTTCACTGTCGCAAAGGGATTGGTTCCCCTGCAACAGATCAGGTGACATGTAAAGAACTAGCACTCAACATGAATGACAAACATCACAGCAGGCACACACACACAAACTGACACACACACCTACCTGGGAAAGAGTAGGTTTTCTCCAGAAGCTCCAAGGGGTGACAATGATTCTGCTGTCCTCTCCGGGAAAGTAGGCTGGATTGGTCGAAAGTCAGCTGACCCCCTCCGGAGCATTGTTGTTGGGTGAGGGGGTGGCGGGGGCGGAGGAGGAGGGGGCGGGAGCTCGTTGTAGCCTTTCAGGCTATTTGTTCTCATCACTATCTCAGGCTCCGCCCTCCTCTCAGGGAGGGGAGAGATTGGTCGGAGGTCGACGGAGGCCCTGCGAGTGGGTGTGGTAGGGGGCGCGACATCACCGTAGGCCTTTTCTGATTGGCCCATGGAGGTGTCAGAGGGATCCAATAGGTTGTTCATGCTGTGGCTCCTCAAGGAAGTGCCACTGGAGGGTCAAATGTCAGATATGATCATATTGATTCATTGATTGATTGATTGATTGATTGATTGATTGATTGATTGATTGATTGATTGATTGATTGACATACCTGGATCCCAAGAGGTTAGAGAACTCCTCAATAGAAGAAACATAAGCTGCTGGGAACCAGCCCTGGCTGTTGGAACAACAGAGACCAGAGGAATATTAGCAAACACAACAATGGCCTAAATACTGGAACAGACAAGTTCCTAGATAAAGTCCAGTATTCCCAGCCAGCCAGCCAGCCAGCCAGTCAGCCACATAGGATTGAATGAATCATGGATGGATGGATGGATAAAGGAACAAACAAACAGACAAACAAAGGAATGAATCATAATGGTCCTTGCTGTTATCCTGCTATCCGCTGACCCCTATCATAGTCTGCTATCTACTGACCCCTATCATAGTCTGCTATCTACTGACCCCTATCATAGTCTGCTATCTACTGACCCCTATCATAGTCTGTTCTCTACTGACCCCTATCATAGTCTGCTATCTATTGAAGAGAGTAACTGACCCCTATCATAGTCTGCTCTCTACTGACCCCTATCAATGTCTGTTCTCTACTGACCCCTATCATAGTCTGCTATCTACTGACCCCTATCATAGTCTGCTATCTACTGACCCCTATCAATGTCTGTTCTCTACTGACCCCTATCAATGTCTGTTCTCTACTGACCCCTATCATAGTCTGCTCTCTACTGACCCCTATCAATGTCTGTTCTCTACTGACCCCTATCATAGTCTACTCTCTACTGACCCCTATCAATGTTTGTTCTCTACTGACCCCTATCATAGTCTGCTCTCTACTGCCCCCTACCATAGTCTGCTCTCTACTGACCCCTATAAATGTCTGTTCTCTACTGACCCCTATCAATGTCTGTTATCTACTGACCCCTATCATAGTCTGCTCTCTACTGACCCCTATCATAGTCTGCTCTCTACTGACCCCTATAAATGTCTGTTCTCTACTGACCCCTATCAATGTCTGTTATCTACTGACCCCTACCATAGTCTGTTATCTACTGACCCCTATCATAGTCTTATCTACTGACCCCTATCATAGTCTGTTATCTACTGACCCCTACCGTAGTCTGTTATCCACTGACCCCTATCATAGTCTGCTCTCTACTGACCCCTATAAATGTCTGTTCTCTACTGACCCCTATCAATGTCTGTTATCTACTGACCCCTATCATAGTCTGCTCTCTACTGACCCCTACCATAGTCTGCTCTCTACTGACCCCTATCATAGTCTGTTATCTACTGACCCCTATCAATGTCTGTTATCTACTGACCCCTATCATAGTCTGTTATCCGCTGACCCCTATCATAGTCTGTTATCTACTGACCCCTATCATAGTCTTATCTACTGACCCCTATCATAGTCTGTTATCTACTGACCCCTATCATAGTCTGTTATCTACTGACCCCTATCATAGTCTGTTATCTACTGACCCCTATCATAGTCTGTTATCTACTGACCCCTATCATAGTCTGCTATCTACTGACCCCTATCATAGTCTGCTATCTACTGACCCCTATCATAGTCTGTTATCTACTGACCCCTATCATAGTCTTATCTACTGACCCCTATCATAGTCTGTTATCTACTGACCCCTATCATAGTCTGTTATCTACTGACCCCTATCATAGTCTGTTATCTACTGACCCCTATCATAGTCTGTTATCTACTGACCCCTATCATAGTCTGCTATCTACTGACCCCTATCATAGTCTGCTATCTACTGACCCCTATCATAGTCTGCTATCTACTGACCCCTATCATAGTCTGTTATCTACTGACCCCTATCATAGTCTGCTATCTACTGACCCCTATCATAGTCTGTTATCTACTGACCCCTATCATAGTCTGTTATCCACTATCACCTACCATAGTCTGTTATCCACTATCACCTACCATAGGCTGCTATCCACTATCACCTACCATAGTCTGTTATCCACTATCACCTACCATAGTCTGTTATCCACTATCACCTACCATAGTCTGTTATCCACTATCCCCTACCATAGTCTGTTATCCACTATCACCTACCATAGGCTGCTATCCACTATCCCCTACCATAGTTTGTTATCCACCATCACCTACCATAGGCTGCTATCCACTATCCCCTACCATAGTTTGTTATCCACTATCACCTACCATAGGCTGGTATCCACTATCACCTACCATAGTCTGTTATCCACTATCACCTACCATAGGCTGGTATCCACTATCACCTACCATAGTCTGGTATCACCTACCATAGTCTGTTATCCACTATCACCTACCATAGTCTGTTATCCACTATCACCTACCATAGTCTGTTATCCACTATCACCTACCATAGTCTGTTATCCACTATCACCTACCATAGTCTGTTATCCACTATCACCTACCATAGTCTGTTATCCACTATCACCTACCATAGTCTGTTATCCACTATCACCTACCATAGTCTGTTATCCACTATCACCTACCATAGTCTGTTATCCACTATCACCTACCATAGTCTGTTATCCACTATCCCCTACCATAGTCTGTTATCCACTATCACCTACCATAGGCTGCTATCCACTATCCCCTACCATAGTTTGTTATCCACTATCACCTACCATAGGCTGCTATCCACTATCCCCTACCATAGTTTGTTATCCACTATCACCTACCATAGGCTGCTATCCACTATCCCCTACCATAGGCTGCTATCCACTATCCCCTACCATAGGCTGCTATCCACTATCCCCTACCATAGGCTGCTATCCACTATCCCCTACCATAGGCTGCTATCCACTATCCCCTACCATAGGCTGCTATCCACTATCACCTACCGTAGGCTGCTTTCCATTCTCCCATACAGCCACCCATTCCTTGGCTCCTGGACCAACACGGTGACCATCTCTCCCCGGGTGAAGGGTAGCAGTTTGGGGTTGGAGGAGGGTGGGTGGGACACCAGGGCTCTCATGGTCCTACCCCCACCCAGACCCAGAGACTCACCCACTGAGGAGGAGCGGGATCGGCTGTGGAGGGGGGACGGGGCTGGGGGAGGAAGGGGGTAGAGAGGGTGATGGATGGAGAAGGAGAAGAAAGAGAGACGGATGGAGAAAAGTTTATCCAATGAAGAATCCCCACGGTATCAACCAAAATATTTCCCTGCTATGCACTAAATGGATACAATAACACTCATGAGTAGTGTAACTAAATATAACCCTGTTCTTTGGAGGTGCAGTGTAGTCATCACACCTCTAGAGGGCACTCTCCCCAGGGCCTGCTGTTCTCTCCTGGCCCAAGACATGTCTCTGTCCTCATCTACTGTCTGCAGCAGAGAGCTCACTGAGCCACACAGCTGAGGAGAGAGGGAGAGAGACAGAGGAAGGTTGATTGGTTGGGTGGAATACTTGTCTCTAACTTGTTCCTCCTGGTCAGGGTGGGTGGGGCTACGGGGTCTCTAACCTGTTCCTCCTGGTCAGGGTGGGTGGGGCTACGGGGTCTCTAACCTGTTCCTCCTGGTCAGGGTGGGTGGGGCTACGGGTTCTCTAACCTATTCCTCCTGGTCAGGGTGGGTGGAATACTTGTCTCTAACTTGTTCCTCCTGGTCAGGGTGGGTGGGGCTACGGGTCTCTAACCTGTTCCTCCTGGTCAGGGTGGGTGGGGCTACGGGGTCTCTAACCTGTTCCTCCTGGTCAGGGTGGGTGGGGCTACGGGGTCTCTAACCTGTTCCTCCTGGTCAGGGTGGGTGGGGCTACGGCGTCTCTAACTTGTTCCTCCTGGTCAGGGTGGGTGGGGCTACGGGGTCTCTAACCTGTTCCTCCTGGTCAGGGTGGGTGGGGCTACGGGGTCTCTAACCTGTTCCTCCTGGTCAGCGTGGGTGGGGCTAACCTGTTCCCCTGGTCGGGGTCTCTAACCTGTTCCTCCTGGTCAGGGTGGGTGGGGCTACGGGATCTCTAACCTGTTCCTCCTGGTCAGGGTGGGTGGGGCTACGGGGTCTCTAACCTGTTCCTCCTGGTCAGGGTGGGTGGGGCTTCGGGGTCTCTAACCTGTTCCTCCTGGTCAGGGTGGGTGGGGCTACGGGGTCTCTAACCTGTTCCTCCTGGTCAGGGTGGGTGGGGCTACGGGGTCTCTAACCTGTTCCTCCTGGTCAGGGTGGGTGGGGCTATGGGTCTCTAACCTGTTCCTCCTGGTCAGGGTGGGTGGGGGCTTCGGGGTCTCTAACCTGTTCCTCCTGGTCAGGGTGGGTGGGGCTACGGGGTCTCTAACCTGTTCCTCCTGGTCAGGGTGGGTGGGGCTACGGGGTCTCTAACCTGTTCCTCCTGGTCAGGGTGGGTTCCTCCTGGTAGGGGCTTCTGGAGGGTCTCTAACCTGATCCTCCTGGTCAGGGTGGGTGGGGTTCCTCCTGGTCAGGGTGGGGGTCTCTAACCTGTTCCTCCTGGTCAGGGTGGGTGGGGCTACGGGGTTTCTAACCTGTTCCTCCTGGTCAGGGTGGGTGGGGCCGGGGTCTGGAGCCTCGTGTCTCATTCACTTTCTCCTTCCATCCATCAGCCTTCTGCTGTAAGCTAAAGCCCCTGTCTGGGGAGAGATGGGGACATTTCAGAA
>NW_025746260.1:82500-132500 GCF_021184085.1 Oncorhynchus gorbuscha
ACACACACACACACACCATTACTGTATGGAATGTGGTAGTGTTGGACAGTGTCTGATTTAACTGTAAGAAGGAGGATGGGTGTGTGTGTCTTTATTATTTTATGTATTTAACTAGGCAAGTCAGTTAAGAACAAATTCTTATTTACAATGACGGCCTGCCAAAAGGCAAAAATACCTCCTGTGGGAATGGGGGTGGGATTAAAATATATATATAGGACAATACATCAGGCAAAGCAGCCACAAGTGTCAGTAAGAGTGTGTGTGTGCGTGCGTGCGTGTGTTTGCGTGTGTTTGCGTGCGTGTGTGTGTGTATGTACCAGTGAGTCTCTGAAGGCTCCTCTTCTCAGCTGTCTCTCCAGAGCTTCTGCCTGGTTCCTCACCTCCAGCTCATACACCCTGCGACTGCCCTGTGGAAGAGATATAGGAGTATGTTAGTACACACAGACACACACACACACACACATGCCAGATACTCACGTCAATGTACTCTTCATCCAACTTGACATTCTTCTCCATGGCCTGTAAAACTTCTACCTGGAACCATCGAATCTGAAGGGGAAGAATTACAACGTTACACCCTGAGGGGGGAAGAACAACAATGTTACACTCTATGGCAGTGTCCACACACATGCTGTGGATGGAAACAGTGGGGTGGACATATTGTAAATAAACATAGATAAATAGGAGGTATAAAGACACTAAATAGGATTAGGAACATATAGACATAGATAAAACAGATACTGACCACTCCCTCCATCTCAGCGGTGAGTCTTCTGTGTCTCAGATATCTGTACCAGGACGTCTCCTGTGGATCACACATACACACATTAGTATCACCAATTTGCAATGACGATAGCATCTCATAGGGAATGAATGGGGCCGTGCATCAGAGCTAGCAACCTAGCCTTATTAGCACTGACAATAGCATCTCATGGGGAACGAATGGGGCCGTGCGTCAGAGCTAGGCTAGCATGACAGTGTAGCTACAGCAGGTCAGCCAAGTGAGAAGGTCAGCGCAGCAGTGTGACCATGAAGAGAGGATCAGGTAGCTGCTTTGAATTATAGATGACAGTCTTTCGGCCGCACTCAATTCATTAGCTCAACTGGCCTACTGTGTCTGTGTGTGTGTGTGTCTGTGTGTGTCTGTGTGTGTGTGTGTGTGTGTGTGTGTGTGTGTGTGTGTGTGTGTGTGTGTGTGTGTGTGTGTGTGTGTGTGTGTGTGTGTGTGTGTGTGTGTGTGTGTGTGTGTGTGTGTGTGTGTGTGTGTGTGTGTGTGTGTGTGTGTGTGTGTGTGTGTGTGTGTGTGTATGATCATTCAATCCTTACCTCTCAGTAAACTCTGTTCTTATTGCTATTTATTGGCAGTCATCCACACCGCCTGCCACAACAACCTCAAAGTTACTCAAAGAGGTAGAGGTAGACTCAGCAAAATGACTCTGTCGCGAGCAGCACCACAGATATTGAGATGAGCAAGATGCAAGACTTTGCTTTCACAGTCACACACAGTATCTGTGCATGTGCACAGGTTCACATCACACTGTTCACAGCGTGGTAGCCAGGGCACCAAACAGAGGAGAAGTTCTTAGTTGTTGCAGAAATTGACCCACTATGCTATTGACTTTCTGCATCTAGGTCATATCGCTGAGTCTACCTTTAAAATAGCCCCAGTCTGTGCTTGGCCCATTGTAGCTGGTTCTATGGTACAATACAGTAGACAGACATACACACACACTTACCAAGTGAGCGAGAGGAGAGTGTGTGAAGGGCCTGTTCTCCCATCTTCGCTACAGCACTAAAGTAGGCCTCACTGGTAACAGCCAAGGCTGCAGCACACACACACACACACACACACACACACACACACACACACACACACACACACACACACACACACACACACACACACACACACACACACACACACACACACACACACACACACACACACACACACACACACACACACACACACACACACACACACACACTACCCATCTGTTAGCATTATAGCTATTAACTCACAAGCCCAATAATGACACAAACCAAACCTTGTAATCATATCTTAACTGTCCCAAACAATTGACCCAATAAGTAAAACACCTGTGGTGATTGACACCTGATACAGGTAAGACTGGGTCCATAAATAGCCCAGTGGTTAGGTAACATCCATAGAGGTGGAACGAGGGCTCTGGATCGATAGCAGCTGTTTTAGCGTAGACATTGTCAATGAAGGTTTCCACCATTTTAAAGTCACAGAAGCCATCATGGCACAGATACAAAGATGAGCCCTCTTTCTACCTCGATGGGAAACAGGCCTTTATTTACCATGTTACATCTACCTGCTAACTTCTACCTCGATGGGCAACAGGCATCTGTTTACCATGTTACATCTACCTGCTAACTTCTACCTCGATGGGAAACAGGCATCTGTTTACCATGTTACATCTACCTGCTAACTGTTTCATGTTACATCTGCTAACTTCTACCTCGATGGGCAACA
Organism: Oncorhynchus gorbuscha; assembly: GCF_021184085.1. Lineage (NCBI taxonomy): Eukaryota > Metazoa > Chordata > Actinopteri > Salmoniformes > Salmonidae > Oncorhynchus > Oncorhynchus gorbuscha. The sequence goes on from NW_025746260.1 coordinate 85,001, forward strand.
GGCATCTGTTTACCATGTTACATCTACCTGCTGACTTCTACCTCGATGGGCAACAGGCATATGTTTACCATGTTACATCTACCTGCTAACTTCTACCTCGATGGGCAACAGGCATTTGTTTACCATGTTACATCTACCTGCTAACTTCTACCTCGATGGGCAACAGGCATCTGTTTACCATGTTACATCTACCTGCTAACTTCTACCTCGATGGGCAACAGGCATCTGTTTACCATGTTACATCTACCTGCTAACTTCTACCTCGATGGGCAACAGGCATCTGTTTACCATGTTACATCTACCTGCTAACTTCTACCTCGATGGGCAACAGGCATCTGTTTACCATGTTAGCTGACCTGCTATCTTCTACCTCTATGGGCAACAGGCATCTGTTTACCATGTTAGCTGACCTAACTAGCTGACCTGCTATCTTCTACCTCTATGGGCAACAGGCATCTGTTTACCATGTTAGCTGACCTAACTAGCTGACCTGCTATCTTCTACCTCTATGGGCAACAGGCATCTGTTTACCATGTTAGCTGACCTAACTAGCTGACCTGCTATCTTCTACCTCGATGGGAAACAGGCCTGTCTTTACCATGTTAAATCTTCCTGCTAACTATCTGACCTGTGATAGATGCCTTGTACTGTTTATATCAGTCAGAGGAAGGAAGATGACATCATGTCAGCCCAACGACGTCTAGGGAACTTGTCAGAGGGATGACCCCCACACACACAATGACACAAATGCATACTTATGTATTAACTTTCACACACACTCGCTCATATACACACTCACCTTGGAAAGCCTTGACATAGCTGTTTCCTAATGTAACTAGCGTCTGTAGGCCTGGGTTGAACTGTTCCATCAGGTTCTATGGAAGAGAACACAGAACAAACAAACATTGAATATTGGCTAAAACTAAATGCTATGCCTTGTGTTTAGTATGTTACAAGTGATTGTATATTTAATCAATAAGGCCCAAAGGAGTGTGGTATATGGCTGATATACCACGGCTAAGGGCTGTTCTTAGCTCAACACAATGTGGAATGGCTGGATATACAGCCCTTAGCCGTGGTATATTGCCATATACAGTGGGCTCCAAAATTACTGGCACCCCTGACTGGCAATGCACAAACAATACTTTAAAAATATAAACAATATCATTATAGAGATAAACTCAAAATACCAACATGTGAGAAATACTGTGCTTTATTAATGTTTCAATGGAACCAACCAAAATCAAACAATTATTTAATACAAAATACATTTTACCAAAACCAAGGTTTCATCATTATTGGCACTCCTCATTTACTACTTAGTGCAACCACCTCTGGCAAGGATAAGTCTTTTCCTGTGATGTTTGACAAGGTTAAGGAACACATTTGGAGGGATTTTGGACCATTCCTCTGTGCAGATCCTTTCAAGATCCTTCACATTCTTGGGTTTGCGCTTATCAACTGCCCTCTTCAACTCAGCCCACAGGTTTAGATAGGATTGAGGTCCGGCGACTGAGATGGCCATGGCAGAACATTGACTTCGTTGTCACAGAACCATTTCTGTGTGGATCTTGAGGTATGTTTCAGGTCATTGTCTTGTTGGAAAGTCCATATATGGCCAAGTCCCAGCCTTCTGGCAGAGGCAACAAGATCGTCAGCCAAAATTGCCTGATACTTGGTGGAATTAATTATGCCATCAATTTTAACCAGTGTCCCTGGACCACTGGAATTAAAACATCCCCAAAACATCACTTAAATAAGTGGAATTTAATTTGTGGTTTAATTTTGGTTGATGTTACTTACAACAATCTTTAAGGTGCCATTAATTGTGAAACCTTGATTTGGAGGACATTGATTTTTAATTAAATCAATAAATTATTTTGGTTGGTTCCATTGAAACATTAATAAAGTACAGTATTTCTCACATGTTGGTATTTTGAGTTTATCTCTATAATGATATTGTTTATATTTGTTAATTAAAGCATTGTTTGTGCATTGCCAGTCAGGGGTGCCACTAATTTTGGAGCCCACTGTATCAAACCCTGAGGTGCCTTACTGCTATTATAAACTGGTTACCAACGTAATTAGAGCAGTAGAAATACAAGTTGTCATATCCTGGTATATGGACTGATATACAACGGCTGTCAGCCAATCAGAATTCAGTGCTCGAACCACCCAGTAAAATGTTTGAAGAGTTTTTGTACATTTTAACCCCAATACACCCGCATTTAGAGTATTATTGGAGTGTGGAAGATGGGGGTAGATTACTGCCAATACTCTATTTACAACATTTCAATAATCTAATTCATAGTATTAGTCTACCATAAAATATATACTTACCGCGTACACAGACAATGTAGACCTATGTAACTGATCACTGTTCGCCCCCGACATAGTAACCGCTTCGATTTCCACAAAACAAAAACGGAATAATTAGGAAATATACATGAATAAACTATTCTCTTTATACTCCAGAGTACTAGTTGAAAGTTAAGAAATAAAACAATTTAGTTGGTAGTCGGATAGCTAGGTACTAATCAGCGTATTCAGTTACAGGCTTCTTTTCTTTTGATAGTGAAAGTCACCTTGGCTACTAACCCACTCCTCCTTCTGCCTCGTTGTTCCCTTGTTCTTTCTGCCACCAACAACAACCTGTTGTGATCGCTCCTTTCTCTCGCTCCCTCTTTCTCCCATTCGTTAACCAGCCTCTTCATCCCTGCATCATACGCCAATTTAACAGAGGGAAGGAAAGAGACACCGATACGGCCGGGTCAGCTGAATTATAGATGGATGGATCAGAGTGAAAGGATGAAACATCCCCTGTTCCAACTCAGCCACCACCACAGGGAGGGACGTAGGTAGGTAGGCTCACACTCGGAGCACTAAATGTAGTATTAGATTACGGTAATAATAAACACACACTGGGACACATTTCCTGTGCATAAGGTAAAGACGAAACTAAAAAAACTATACCTCAAAATGTAGAAAAACATCACACTACCTGTAGGCATAGCAACCGAGATGGGATCCCTTTTATTTTACAGCTCTGTGTTTACCAAGTTGTTACTTAGAAATGACGTCTTAAAATGGTCCTTACCTAATTAATTGCAGAGCAATTACACAATAAAAATCAATGATTCAGTTCCATAGGTTACTATTTTATTCATATATCCACTTCATCATCAATAATAAAGCCAATACACAACCATACATAGGATATTAATACAAACAAGTAGTGGAGTTCAGTTAAAAACTGAAAGTCTTGAGTCTGAATAACATCCTATTCACGAGGTAGACTTACTTTTGACCAGGGTGCCATTTCAGACACAGACAAACAGTGCAGATAGATAGTATCACAACCCATTGAGATGAGTTAAGACTGCAAGAAGGCAGATATGATAGGACAAAAGTAGTTACAAGAGATAGATCCGGTCGTATTCATTAGTGCACACCGTAGCAAATCATAGTAGAACATGTTGCAACGAAAACAAGAGTTTCTTATTGACCAGGTTCAGAATGGCCCGCCAGCCCTCCCATTAAGGCCTCGTTGACTTGAATGGGGATGTCGGTTTGAGGGATTATGGGTGTAGTATGTGGTAATAATGATGCAAAACAGTGATTCACATCATTTACATGGCTGCATTTGTTTTATTGAATGTAAATCGGATTATTTGAAGGATTTGCTCAATAAATAAATACAACGTCAGGATATGTCAAGAAGAGGTCAACTGTACAAACTGTAATCCTCTATTTCTTATCTTTTTCCACTATAAATGTTTCTGATCTTTATTTTTTATATAATTTGGAACTGGGTCAGTCTCAGGACTGTTGTGCAAAGCTGAATCTTCCTTTCCCCAGGTTTTAGACTGACTTATTGAAAGAGAAGAAACGTCACTCTTCTTTTATCTTCCCCTCTCTGTGTGTGTCTCTCTGTGTGTGTCTGTGTGTGTCTCTGTGTGTCTCTCTGTGTGTCTCTGTGTGTGTCTCTCTGTGTGTCTCTCTGTGTGTCTCTCTGTGTGTCTCTCTGTGTGTGTCTCTCTGTGTGTGTCTCTGTGTGTCTCTGTGTGTCTCTCTCTACCTCTTCCCTGTGTGTCTCTCTGTGTGTCTCTCTGTGTCTCTCTGTGTGTCTCTCTCTGTGTGTCTCTCTGTGTGTCTCTCTCTACCTCTTCCCCTCTGTGTGTCTCTCTGTGTGTCTCTCTCTACCTCTTCTCTCTGTGTCTGTCTGTCTGTGTGTCTCTGTGTGTCTCTCTGTGTGTCTCTCTGTGTGTCTCTCTCTACCTCTTCCCTCTCTGTGTGTCTCTCTGACAAACCACCACCTCTTCCCTCTCTGTGTCTTCCCCTCTCTGTGTGTCTCTCTGAAAACCTCTTTCCCTCTCTGTGTGTCTCTGTGTGTCTCTCTGTGTGTCTCTCTGTGTGTCTCTCTGTGAGCAAATCTCTCTCCAAGTACATTTCTCTCATCTGACAAACACAGGTGATGAAAAGCTCAGAGCAAATTATTTGTCATCTACCAATGATTACACCCCAATAGAAAATTTGTTTCTACTGAACAAATTGGTAGGTCACTCCCCGTTTCCTTCCATTTGCTTCTGTTGACAAAACGTTTTGCCACAGAATCGGCATAATGAACAAACCCCTGTAGTGCCAGTAGTTGTATGATGCCCCACTGTTCATAGAGGTACATCTGGGATTCCCATAGCATCCTCCCATCCTTCCCTCTCCTCTCCTCAGTAGCCGTTGAGTAGTTGCTGTGCCAGTAGTTGTATGATGCCCCACTGTTCATAGAGGTACATCTGGGATTCCCATAGCATCCTCCCATCCTTCCCTCTCCTCTCCTCAGTAGCCGTTGAGTAGTTGCTGTGCCAGTAGTTGTATGATGCCCCACTGTTCATAGAGGTACATCTGGGATTCCCATAGCATCCTCCCATCCTTCCCTCTCCTCTCCTCAGTAGCCGTTGAGTAGTTGCTGTGCCAGTAGTTGTATGATGCCCCACTGTTCATAGAGGTACATCTGGGATTCCCATAGCATCCTCCCATCCTTCCCTCTCCTCTCCTCAGTAGCCGTTGAGTAGTTGCTGTGCCAGTAGTTGTATGATGCCCCACTGTTCATAGAGGTACATCTGGGATTCCCATAGCATCCTCCCATCCTTCCCTCTCCTCTCCTCAGTAGCCGTTGAGTAGTTGCTGTGCCAGGAGTTGGACGTTCTCCCTCTGTTCGTAGAGGTACATCTGGGTCTCCCACAGCATGTCCACCAGCACGGCGTCACTCACCTCATCCAGCATCACTTCCTGGGAGAGCTGGGGGCTCAGTCTGGGGGGGATGGGAGGAGAGAGCAGGCTAGTTCAACAAGAGCACAGTGTCACACAGAATGTTTTTAACCTGTTACACTTGTGGGAATTGGCCTTTATGGAATAAAGAATAAAGATGAAATGCATAACCGCTGTAGCAATGGAAAGGGAACCGTTTTGGAGATAATGGGGAAATGATTAGACTGAAGAAAACAATTCACCTGACAACACTGAAGCCAAACACTTGACTTTATGTGCATTTTACATTTACTGTTCTTCTCGCTCCATGTGTTGACTTCGAAAACTGAAAATACTCCGGATACATTCAGTAACATAAGAATATTCCTGGAAAACGTGGGGGAGGTGCAACACAAGACACAAAACAATGACAAGAGTTTCAGTGAGGACCAACTGGTGTCTCCAAGTGGAGACACACACACACACTCTCCAGTGAGGACCAACTGGTGTCTCCAAGTGGAGACACACACACCTCTCCAGTGAGGACCAACTGGTGTCTCCAAGTGGAGACACACACCTCTCCAGTGAGGACCAACTGGTGTCTCCAAGTGGAGACACACACACCTCTCCAGTGAGGACCAACTGGTGTCTCCAAGTGGAGACACACACCTCTCCAGTGAGGACCAACTGGTGTCTCCAAGTGGAGACACACACACCTCTCCAGTGAGGACCAACTGGTGTCTCCAAGTGGAGACACACACACACACACCTCTCCAGTGAGGACCAACTGGTGTCTCCAAGTGGAGACACACACACACCTCTCCAGTGAGGACCAACTGGTGTCTCCAAGTGGAGACACACACACACACACCTCTCCAGTGAGGACCAACTGGTGTCTCCAAGTGGAGACACACACACACACACACACCTCTCCAGTGAGGACCAACTGGTGTCTCCAAGTGGAGACACACACACACACACACACACCTCTCCAGTGAGGACCAACTGGTGTCTCCAAGTGGAGACACACACACACACCTCTCCAGTGAGGACCAACTGGTGTCTCCAAGTGGAGACACACACACACACCTCTCCAGTGAGGACCAACTGGTGTCTCCAAGTGGAGACACACACACACACCTCTCCAGTGAGGACCAACTGGTGTCTCCAAGTGGAGACACACACACACACCTCTCCAGTGAGGACCAACTGGTGTCTCCAAGTGGAGACACACACACACACCTCTCCAGTGAGGACCAACTGGTGTCTCCAAGTGGAGACACACACACACACACCTCTCCAGTGAGGACCAACTGGTGTCTCCAAGTGGAGACACACACACACACACCTCTCCAGTGAGGACCAACTGGTGTCTCCAAGTGGAGACACACACACACCTCTCCAGTGAGGACCAACTGGTGTCTCCAAGTGGAGACACACACCTCTCCAGTGAGGACCAACTGGTGTCTCCAAGTGGAGACACACACACACCTCTCCAGTGAGGACCAACTGGTGTCTCCAAGTGGAGACACACACACCTCTCCAGTGAGGACCAACTGGTGTCTCCAAGTGGAGACACACACACCTCTCCAGTGAGGACCAACTGGTGTCTCCAAGTGGACACACACACACCTCTCCAGTGAGGACCAACTGGTGTCTCCAAGTGGAGACACACACACACCTCTCCAGTGAGGACCAACTGGTGTCTCCAAGTGGAGACACACACACCTCTCCAGTGAGGACCAACTGGTGTCTCCAAGTGGAGACACCCACCTCTCCAGTGAGGACCAACTGGTGTCTCCAAGTGGAGACACCCACACCTCTCCAGTGAGGACCAACTGGTGTCTCCAAGTGGAGACACACACACCTCTCCAGTGAGGACCAACTGGTGTCTCCAAGTGGAGACACACACACACCTCTCCAGTGAGGAACAACTGGTGTCTCCAAGTGGAGACACACACACACCTCTCCAGTGAGGACCAACTGGTGTCTCCAAGTGGAGACACACACACCTCTCCAGTGAGGACCAACTGGTGTCTCCAAGTGGAGACACACACACACCTCTCCAGTGAGAACCAACTGGTGTCTCCAAGTGGAGACACACCTCTCCAGTGAGGACCAACCTGGTGTCTCCAAGTGGAGACACACCTCTCCAGTGTGAGAACAGTCTCAACTATAAGGCGTTGTTTGGAGCTCTCCTAGCTGTGCCGTTGAGGAACCTCATCAAGGACACTTGTAGTTGATTTGTTTGGAACGCAACCCTGCAATTACACAATTACAACTGGTGTTCACACAATACAAAAACAATTACTGTTGACGTTCACACAATACAAAAACTCTGTCTGTTATAAATTGCAATTTGTGTCAGGTGGGCATCATGTGACAGCTTGTTCCATTGCCAACATGTAAAATAGGATCTTACAGGGTTTCACAAGGCAAACAGATTGTAACTTAGGTGCCCATAGAAAGGAGACCTGAGTGCATTCAGGTGCATGTGCCGTGCCAAAACAAACAACCTGTGGTAGACAGTATGATGAGGTTAGTGTCAGACCTGACCTCAGTGGTCAGACTGTAGACAGTATCAGTGTGACGAGGTTAGTGTCAGACTGACCTGTGGTAGACAGTATGACGAGGTTAGTGTCAGACTGACCTGTGGTAGACAGTATGATGATGAGGTAGTGTCAGACTGACCTGTGGTAGACAGTATCAGTATGACGAGGTTAGTGTCAGACTGACCTGTGGTAGACAGTATCAGTATGACGAGGTTAGTGTCAGACTGACCTGTGGTAGACAGTATGACGAGGTTAGTGTCAGACTGACCTGTGGTAGACAGTATGACGAGGTTAGTGTCAGACTGACCTGTGGTAGACAGTATGACGAGGTTAGTGTCAGACTGACCTGTGGTAGACAGTATCAGTATGATGAGGTTAGTGTCAGACTGACCTGTGGTAGACAGTATGACGAGGTTAGTGTCAGACTGACCTGTGGTAGACAGTATCAGTATGATGAGGTTAGTGTCAGACTGACCTGTGGTAGACAGTATCAGTATGACGAGGTTAGTGTCAGACTGACCTGTGGTAGACAGTATCAGTATGACGAGGTTAGTGTCAGACTGACCTGTGGTAGACAGTATCAGTATGACGAGGTTAGTGTCAGACTGACCTGTGGTAGACAGTATGACGAGGTTAGTGTCAGACTGACCTGTGGTAGACAGTATGACGAGGTTAGTGTCAGACTGACCTGTGGTAGACAGTATCAGTATGATGAGGTTAGTGTCAGACTGACCTGTGGTAGACAGTATTAGTATGATGGGGTTAGTGTCAGACTGACCTGTGGTAGACAGTATCAGTATGACGAGGTTAGTGTCAGACTGACCTGTGGTAGACAGATCAGTATGATGAGGTTAGTGTCAGACTGACCTGTGGTAGACAGTATGACGAGGTTAGTGTCAGACTGACCTGTGGTAGACAGTATGACGAGGTTAGTGTCAGACTGACCTGTGGTAGACAGTATCAGTATGACGAGGTTAGTGTCAGACTGACCTGTGGTAGACAGTATGACGAGGTTAGTGTCCGACTGACCTGTGGTAGACAGTATGACGAGGTTAGTGTCAGACTGACCTGTGGTAGACAGTATGATGAGGTTAGTGTCAGACTGACCTGTGGTAGACAGTATGATGAGGTTAGTGTCAGACTGACCTGTGGTAGACAGTATGACGAGGTTAGTGTCAGACTGACCTGTGGTAGACAGTATGACGAGGTTAGTGTCAGACTGACCTGTGGTAGACAGTATGACGAGGTTAGTGTCAGACTGACCTGTGGTAGACAGTATGACGAGGTTAGTGTCCGACTGACCTGTGGTAGACAGTATGACGAGGTTAGTGTCAGACTGACCTGTGGTAGACAGTATCAGTATGATGAGGTTAGTGTCAGACTGACCTGTGGTAGACAGTATTAGTATGACGAGGTTAGTGTCAGACTGACCTGTGGTAGACAGTATGACGAGGTTAGTGTCAGACTGACCTGTGGTAGACAGTATGACGAGGTTAGTGTCAGACTGACCTGTGGTAGACAGTATCAGTATGACGAGGTTAGTGTCAGACTGACCTGTGGTAGACAGTATCAGTATGACGAGGTTAGTGTCAGACTGACCTGTGGTAGACAGTATTATTATGATGAGGTTAGTGTCAGACTGACCTGTGGTAGACAGTATCAGTATGACGAGGTTAGTGTCAGACTGACCTGTGGTAGACAGTATCAGTATGATGAGGTTAGTGTCAGACTGACCTGTGGTAGACAGTATGACGAGGTTAGTGTCAGACTGACCTGTGGTAGACAGTATCAGTATGATGAGGTTAGTGTCAGACTGACCTGTAGTAGACAGTATTATTATGATGAGGTTAGTGTCAGACTGACCTGTGGTAGACAGTATCAGTATGATGAGGTTAGTGTCAGACTGACCTGTGGTAGACAGTATCAGTATGACGAGGTTAGTGTCAGACTGACCTGTGGTAGACAGTATTATTATGATGAGGTTAGTGTCAGACTGACCTGTGGTAGACAGTATTATGATGAGGTTAGTGTCAGACTGACCTGTGGTAGACAGTATCAGTATGATGAGGTTAGTGTCAGACTGACCTGTGGTAGACAGTATCAGTATGACGAGGTTAGTGTCAGACTGACCTGTGGTAGACAGTATTATTATGATGAGGTTAGTGTCAGACTGACCTGTGGTAGACAGTATTATGATGAGGTTCGTGTCAGACTGACCTGTGGTAGACAGTATTATGATGAGGTTCGTGTCAGACTGACCTGTGGTAGACAGTATCAGTATGACGAGGTTAGTGTCAGACTGACCTGTGGTAGACAGTATCAGTATGACGAGGTTAGTGTCAGACTGACCTGTGGTAGACAGTATCAGTATGATGAGGTTAGTGTCAGACTGACCTGTGGTAGACAGTATCAGTATGATGAGGTTAGTGTCAGACTGACCTGTGGTAGACAGTATTATTATGATGAGGTTAGTGTCAGACTGACCTGTGGTAGACAGTATGAGGTTAGTGTCAGACTGACCTGTGGTAGACAGTATGATGAGGTTAGTGTCAGACTGACCTGTGGTAGACAGTATCAGTATGATGAGGTTAGTGTCAGACTGACCTGTGGTAGACAGTATCAGTATGACGAGGTTAGTGTCAGACTGACCTGTGGTAGACAGTATCAGTATGACGAGGTTAGTGTCAGACTGACCTGTGGTAGACAGTATTAGTATGATGAGGTTAGTGTCAGACTGACCTGTGGTAGACAGTATTATTATGATGAGGTTAGTGTCAGACTGACCTGTGGTAGACAGTATGACGAGGTTAGTGTCAGACTGACCTGTGGTAGACAGTATTATGATGAGGTTCGTGTCAGACTGACCTGTGGTAGACAGTATTATTATGATGAGGTTAGTGTCAGACTGACCTGTGGTAGACAGTATCAGTATGATGAGGTTAGTGTCAGACTGACCTGTGGTAGACAGTATTATTATGATGAGGTTAGTGTCAGACTGACCTGTGGTAGACAGTATGACGAGGTTAGTGTCAGACTGACCTGTGGTAGACAGTATTATGATGAGGTTCGTGTCAGACTGACCTGTGGTAGACAGTATTATTATGATGAGGTTAGTGTCAGACTGACCTGTGGTAGACAGTATGACGAGGTTAGTGTCAGACTGACCTGTGGTAGACAGTATTATGATGAGGTTCGTGTCAGACTGACCTGTGGTAGACAGTATCAGTATGATGAGGTTAGTGTCAGACTGACCTGTGGTAGACAGTATGATGAGGTTAGTGTCAGACTGACCTGTGGTAGACAGTATGATGAGGTTAGTGTCAGACTGACCTGTGGTAGACAGTATCAGTATGATGAGGTTAGTGTCAGACTGACCTGTGGTAGACAGTATCAGTATGACGAGGTTAGTGTCAGACTGACCTGTGGTAGACAGTATCAGTATGACGAGGTTAGTGTCAGACTGACCTGTGGTAGACAGTATGATGAGGTTAGTGTCAGACTGACCTGTGGTAGACAGTATCAGTATGATGAGGTTAGTGTCAGACTGACCTGTGGTAGACAGTATCAGTATGACGAGGTTAGTGTCAGACTGACCTGTGGTAGACAGTATGATGAGGTTAGTGTCAGACTGACCTGTGGTAGACAGTATCAGTATGATGAGGTTAGTGTCAGACTGACCTGTGGTAGACAGTATCAGTATGACGAGGTTAGTGTCAGACTGACCTGTGGTAGACAGTATCAGTATGATGAGGTTAGTGTCAGACTGACCTATGGTAGACAGTATCAGTCATCTCACACCAGGACCGGGCCCTGTCCACAGCACAACCATCAGAGTCTGTACACTGACAGACAGAAGGAGGGAGAGAGACAGAGGAAATCAGTGTGTTGCAGAGGAGTAATAATACAGGGACCTCTAAAACAGGGACCACTAGGACATTGGTTTCAGAGCGGAAATGTTGAATGAAAATGAAGATTTTTAAAATGTGAATTACTATCAGCTATTAGTGTCACCTACGTTTCACTAATGCAAACATTTAACTATGCAGGATACCAACCAATCGTTAAACCAACTCACACAGTCCACCAGCATCTTGCCCAGCTCCTTGGCGCCTACAAAGCTCTTGGCCAGTTCCAGAGGGTTGGAGGGTCTGAACACATCTACAGAGTTCACCACTACCTGGGGAGGCTTACCTGTCCCAATATAATAATATACACATCCATATGATCTCTACATATTATAACATACCAATATAAAGCTATTACCTGTCCTAATAAATATAATATACACATCCATATGATCTCTACATATTATAACATACCTATATAAAGCTCTACCTGTCCCAATAAATATAATATACACATCCATATGATCTCTACATATTATAATATACCTATATAAAGCTCTACCTGTCCCAATAAATATAATATACACATCCATATGATCTCTACATATTATAATATACCTATATAAAGCTCTACCTGTCCCAATAAATATAATATACACATCCATATGATCTCTACATATTATAATATAACAATATAAAGCTCTACCTGTCCCAATAAATATACACATCTATATGATCTCTACATATTATAATATACCAATATAAAGCTCTACCTGTCCCAATAAATATACACATCTATATGATCTCTACATATTATAACATACCAATATAAAGCTCTACCTGTCCCAATAAATATACACATCTATATGATCTCTACATATTATAATATACCAATATAAAGCTATTACCTGTGTCCCAATAAATATACACATCCATATGATCTCTACATATTATAATATACCAATATAAAGCTCTTACCTGTCCTAATAAATATACACATCCATATGATCTCTACATATTATAATATACCAATATAAAGCTCTTACCTGTCCTAATAAATATACACATCCATATGATCTCTACATATTATAATATACCTATATAAAGCTCTTACCTGTCCCTAAAGAAACCACCACACCTAGACGCTGCACCTCCAGGCCACGCCCCTACATTCAAATTAAACAGAGAGAGAGAGAGAGACAGAGATGTTAAACAGACGAGTCAGTACAAAAGGAACATTTCAGATGAAACTTCTTAGAGTCACACCTCTGTTTTCAGGGATTTGTTGTATTGGTGGATCTCAGTCATGGCATCCAGTGTCGGGTTATTGGCCAGCAACCCTCCGTCCAGAAACCGCCCCATTGGTCGGAAGTAGGTGGGGGCGGCGCCACTGGAACGGGCGGCTCTCCACACGACCTGCTCTGAAAGGCCAAGAGGGTTGGGGCTAAGCATCAAGTCAACCAGTCAATCAGACAAAATCATGATTGATGATGAAAAAAGTTAGTGAAATTGGTGAGGTGTGAGAGCAGATTCACCAAGCATCTTCACTGTGACCCTTTCACCTCCACTCAGAGAGAACAGGCATCACACACACACACACACACACACACACACACACACACACACACACACACACACACACACACACACACACACACACACACACACACACACACACACACACACACAGTCAGAGCCAGACCACACACAGACATAACATACACAGAGCCATAACACACACACCTTGGTCGGTCACCTTCCTATGTTTTTTAGCAGGTTCCTGAGTGTATCCAACTATCAACACATCCTCATCCTCCCATCCTGAAAAAACAACACACACACACTCATACCACCACCAGATGGAAACACAGCTGGCCCTGACACACAGACTCCAAACACAGACACTCAGACCACAGGGCGATCATTATCAATCAAATGTTTTTATAAAGCCCTTTCTACATCAGCTGATGTCACAACGTGCTTATACAGAAACCCAGACTAAAACCCCAACCAGCAAGATGCAGATGTAGAAGCACGGTGGCTCGGAAGAACTCCTTAGAAAGGCAGGAACCTAGGAAGAACTCCTTAGAAAGGCAGGAACCTAGGAAGAACTCCTTAGAAAGGCAGGAACCTAGGAAGAACTCCTTAGAAAGGCAGGAACCTAGGAAGAACTCCTTAGAAAGGCAGGAACCTAGGAAGAACTCCTTAGAAAGGCAGGAACCTAGGAAGAACTCCTTAGAAAGGCAGGAACCTAGGAAGAACTCCTAGAAAGGCAGGAACCTAGGAAGAACTCCTTAGAAAGGCAGGAACCTAGGAAGAACTCCTTAGAAAGGCAGGAACCTAGGAAGAACTCCTTAGAAAGGCAGGAACCTAGGAAGAACTCCCTAGAAAGGCAGGAACCTAGGAAGAACTCCTTAGAAAGGCAGGAACCTAGGAAGAACTCCTTAGAAAGGCAGGAACCTAGGAAGAACTCCTTAGAAAGGCAGGAACCTAGGAAGAACTCCTTAGAAAGGCAGGAACCTAGGAAGAACTCCTTAGAAAGGCAGGAACCTAGGAAGAACTCCTTAGAAAGGCAGGAACCTAGGAAGAACTCCTTAGAAAGGCAGGAACCTAGGAAGAACTCCCTAGAAAGGCAGGAACCTAGGAAGAACTCCCTAGAAAGGCAGGAACCTAGGAAGAACTCCCTAGAAAGGCAGGAACCTAGGAAGAACTCCCTAGAAAGGCAGGAACCTAAGGAAGAACTCCTTAGAAAGGCAGGAACCTAGGAAGAACTCCTTAGAAAGGCAGAAGAACCTAGAAAGGCAGGAACCTAGGAAGAACTCCCTAGAAAGGCAGGAACCTAGGAAGAACTCCTTAGAAAGGCAGGAACCTAGGAAGAACTCCTTAGAAAGGCAGGAACCTAGGAAGAACTCCTTAGAAAGGCAGGAACCTAGGAAGTAATCTAGAGAGGAACCAGACACTGAGGGGTCAGTCCTCTTCTGGCTGTGCCAGGTGGAGATTATAACAGTACATGGCCATTATCACTTCACACACACTGAGGTAGAACACAAACACAGCCTGTCCCCTCCACTCTGTTACCTTGTGGTATGGTGAGGGGAAGGAAGGTGGCTGTGCCAGCGTAGGGGCGTTCTCTGGGCAGGGAGGGGGGGTCATAGTTCCTAAAGAGATGGAGCTCTCCTGGATGTCTGTCTGCCAGCACACTGGTTACCATCACCCTGTGGAGACAGACAGAGACACACACACACACACACACACACACACACACACACACACACACACACACACACACACACACACACACACACAATATTAGAGAGACAAAGGAAACCTCAGGATGAGAGAAAACGTACATTCATAGCTCATGAAAATACAATTGAAACTAATGAAATAGTGTTAGTATTACAGCAGCTCCCTGAATTGACCAATCAGACAAAGCCAGAGTGTTGCCATGGTTACCTGGGGTGCCGTACGTCTGTCATCATGGTGTTCTCGCCGAACTCTTTCTTCAGGAAGTCCTCCAGAGGGGCCGACTCGTAGGGTGACCCCTTGAACACCTGCTCCTTCATACGGAAGTAGAGGCATCGCAGATACTCCATATCCTTACCTGGGGGGGAGAGAAAGAAGAGAGAGAGGAGAATTACTCCATATCCTTACCTGGAAAGGTACGACAGCATCTCACAAAAACATTTTCAATGTGGAAAGGGTCTACCGTTCAAGGCTGCTCTTTAAGAAGTTAGGGACAACTTTGTATGAAAAAAACAATCCATTAAAACTATTGAGGACCACATCAACTATATAAAACACATCACACCATATGAGTTTCTCTCCTCACAGACACTCATAATACACACGCAGTAACATCTCACCATGGACGATAGCCAGGGCCAGTATGCCCCCTGTGCTGGTCCCAGAAACCCAGTCAAAGAGTTCCTTGATGGGCCTGCCTGCCTCTTTCTCCAGGGAGATTAACAACTGGATCAGAACCAAGCCTTTAATGCCCCCTCCATCCAGACACAGCAGTCTGTCTATCCTAGAGGAGAGAGGAGGCCATTAGTGTGACTCTTACACAGCAGTCTGTCTATCCTAGAGGAGGAGACCATTACACAGCAGTCTGTCTATCCTAGAGGAGACCATTACACAGCAGTCTGTCTATCCTAGAGGAGACCATTACACATCAGTCTGTCTATCCTAGAGGAGAGAGGAGGCCATTAGAGTGACTCTTACACAGCAGGAGAAAGAGGAACAAGCCATTCAGACAATATATAAAGTCATTTGTCTATATTGTACACTTGACTATTCATTCAAACTGGTGTTATAATTAATCAACCAACCAAAGAATCACACAGATCAGCAGGACGTTGAATTAAGAAAAAAAACTGATACATTTCTAAATAACCAAAATAAAATACACAGAAACATACTTCCTGCTTCCTGTTTTGAACCCGTCCACTTCCTCCCGGCCGCGACTCATCGCACCCACTGCCGCCGCAACGTGCATGATGTCCTCGAACCCTGTCGGCCAATCACAGACAAGGACCCAGGTCTAATCAACCAATAGGAGCGCAGAGTGGAATGGAAGAGAGGGACAGAGAGAAGGGGAGGAGCCTGGGGGGAAAAGGAGAGAGAAGTGGGAAGAGAGGAGAGGGGAGAAGTAACAGCATAACTCAAACTGCAGGGAGAGAAGAGAGGGGAGAAGTAACAGCATAACTCAAACTGCAGGGAGAGAAGAGAGGGGAGAAGTAACAGCATAACTCAAACTGCAGGGAGAGAAGAGAGGGGAGAAGTAACAGCATAACTCAAACTGCAGGGAGAGAAGAGAGGGGAGAAGTAACAGCATAACTCAAACTGCAGGGAGAGAAGAGAGGGAGAAGTAACATAACTCAAACTGCAGGAAGAGGGGAGAGAAGAGAGGGGAGAAGTAACAGCATAACTCAAACTGCAGGGAGAGAAGAGAGGGGAGAAGTAACAGCATAACTCAAACTGCAGGGAGAGAAGAGAGGGGAGAAGTAACAGCATAACTCAAACTGCAGGGAGAGAAGAGAGGGGAGAAGTAACAGCATAACTCAAACTGCAGGGAGAGAAGAGAGGGGAGAAGTAACAGCATAACTCAAACTGCAGGGAGAGAAGAGAGGGGAGAAGTAACAGCATAACTCAAACTGCAGGGAGAGAAGAGAGGGGAGAATACAGATGGAGCGATAGAGGGAAGGATGAATTAAAAACAAAGCAGATGAATGTTTGAAGGGACTGACGAAGGGAGGAAAAAGAAAAAAGGGTGAAAAAGAGAGAAAGAAGGAAAAGGAGAAAGTCTTCAAAAGGGGAAGACCATAAGGTAAGGAGGATCACGATGCCGGAGAGAGGAGAGAGGAGAGAGGGAGACCATAAGGTAAGGAGGATCACGATGCCGGAGAGAGGAGAGAGGAGAGAGGAAGACCATAAGGTAAGGAGGATCACGATGCCGGAGAGAGGAGAGAGGAGAGAGGAAGACCATAAGGTAAGGAGGATCACGATGCCGGAGAGAGGAGAGAGGAAGACCATAAGGTAAGGAGGATCACGATGCCGGAGAGAGGAGAGAGGAAGACCATAAGGTAAGGAGGATCACGATGCCGGAGAGAGGAGAGAGGAGAGAGGAAGACCATAAGGTAAGGAGGATCACGATGCCGGAGAGAGGAGAAAGGAAGACCATAAGGTAAGGAGGATCACGATGCCGGAGAGAGGAGAGAGGGAGACCATAAGGTAAGGAGGATCACGATGCCGGAGAGAGGAGAGAGGAAGACCATAAGGTAAGGAGGATCACGATGCCGGAGAGAGGAGAGAGGAAGACCATAAGGTAAGGAGGATCACGATGCCGGAGAGAGGAGAGAGGAAGACCATAAGGTAAGGAGGATCACGATGCCGGAGAGAGGAGAGAGGAAGACCATAAGGTAAGGAGGATCACGATGCCGGAGAGAGGAGAGAGGGAGACCATAAGGTAAGGAGGATCACGATGCCGGAGAGAGGAGAGAGGGAGACCATAAGGTAAGGAGGATCACGATGCCGGAGAGAGGAGAGAGGAGAGAGGGAGACCATAAGGTAAGGAGGATCACGATGCCGGAGAGAGGAGAGAGGAGAGAGGAAGACCATAAGGTAAGGAGGATCACGATGCCGGAGAGAGGGAGAGGAGGAGGAAGACCATAAGGTAAGGAGGATCACGATGCCGGAGAGAGGAGAGAGGAAGACCATAAGGTAAGGAGGATCACGATGCCGGAGGAGAGAGAGGAGAGAGGAAGACCATAAGGTAAGGAGGATCACGATGCCGGAGAGAGGAGAGAGGAAGACCATAAGGTAAGGAGGATCACGATGCCGGAGAGAGGAGAGAGGAAGACCATAAGGTAAGGAGGATCACGATGCCGGAGAGAGGAGAGAGGAAGACCATAAGGTAAGGAGGATCACGATGCCGGAGAGAGGAGAGAGGAAGACCATAAGGTAAGGAGGATCACGATGCCGGAGAGAGGAGAGAGGAGAGAGGAAGACCATAAGGTAAGGAGGATCACGATGCCGGAGAGAGGAGAAAGGAAGACCATAAGGTAAGGAGGATCACGATGCCGGAGAGAGGAGGGAGACCATAAGGTAAGGAGGATCACGATGCCGGAGAGAGGAGAGAGGAAGACCATAAGGTAAGGAGGATCACGATGCCGGAGAGAGGAGAGAGGAAGACCATAAGGTAAGGAGGATCACGATGCCGGAGAGAGAGGAGGAAGACCATAAGGTAAGGAGGATCACGATGCCGGAGAGAGGAGAGAGGAAGACCATAAGGTAAGGAGGATCACGATGCCGGAGAGAGGAGAGAGGGAGACCATAAGGTAAGGAGGATCACGATGCCGGAGAGAGGAGAGAGGGAGACCATAAGGTAAGGAGGATCACGATGCCGGAGAGAGGAGAGAGGAGAGAGGGAGACCATAAGGTAAGGAGGATCACGATGCCGGAGAGAGGAGAGAGGAAGACCATAAGGTAAGGAGGATCACGATGCCGGAGAGAGGAGAGAGGAGAGAGGAAGACCATAAGGTAAGGAGGATCACGATGCCGGGAGAGAGGAGAGAGGAAGACCATAAGGTAAGGAGGATCACGATGCCGGAGAGAGGAGAGAGGAGAGAGGAAGACCATAAGGTAAGGAGGATCACGATGCCGGAGAGAGAGAGAGGAAGACCATAAGGTAAGGAGGATCACGATGCCGGAGAGAGGAGAGAGGGAGACCATAAGGTAAGGAGGATCACGATGCCGGAGAGAGGAGAGAGGAAGACCATAAGGTAAGGAGGATCACGATGCCGGAGAGAGGAGAGAGGAAGACCATAAGGTAAGGAGGATCACGATGCCGGAGAGAGGAGAGAGGAAGACCATAAGGTAAGGAGGATCACGATGCCGGAGAGAGGAGAGAGGAAGACCATAAGGTAAGGAGGATCACGATGCCGGAGAGAGGAGAGAGGGAGACCATAAGGTAAGGAGGATCACGATGCCGGAGAGAGGAGAGAGGGAGACCATAAGGTAAGGAGGATCACGATGCTGGAGAGAGGAGAGAGGAAGACCATAAGGTAAGGAGGATCACGATGCCGGAGAGAGGAGAGAGGGAGACCATAAGGTAAGGAGGATCACGATGCCGGAGAGAGGGAGACTTCAGTAACGAAAAGACAGAAAACAAAAGGGGATGAAAAGGTTAAACACTGGGGGAGGGGTCAGAGAAGGAGAAGGACCATCTGGGGGTTGGGGTCAGAGAAGAGAGAGGGAGGGAGGTTCTGGGGTATTGGGGTCAGAGAAGAGAGGGAGGTTCTGGGGTATTGGGGTTGCGGGTCAGAGAAGAGAGAAGGAGGTTCTGGGGTATGGGGGTTGGGGGTCAGAGAAAAGAGAGGGTGGTTCTGGGGTATGGGGTCAGAGAAGAGAGAAGGAGGTTCTGGGGTATTGGGGTTGGGGGTCAGAGAAGAGAGAAGGAGGTTCTGGGGGGGTTGGGGTCAGAGCAGAGAGAAGGAGGTTCTGGGGTATTGGGGTGGGGGTCAGAGAAGAGAGAAGGAGGTTCTGGGGTATTGGGGTGGGGGTCAGAGAAGAGAGAAGGAGGTTCTGGGGTATTGGGGTGGGGGTCAGAGAAGAGGGTGGTTCTGGGGTATTGGGGTGGGGGTCAGCGGGTGAAACATTAAATGGTATCAGGGCCTGTATTCATAAAACATCTCAGAGTAGGAGTGCTGATCTAAGATCAGATCCCCTCTATCAAACTCATTATGATCAGAACGGCAAAAACTGATCCTAGCACTCCTACTCTGAAATGCTTAATACATACTGTATGTCCCCAGGAGGAGAAGGGTCAGAGAGACATTTGGGGATTGAGGATTGGGGGGGCTTTACCTATGCCTGGTGACGAAGCAACCTTCTTGGGGGGAGGATGGGAGTTGAGGGGGAGGAGGGTGGGGCGCACCGCTGTACCCCTACACTACACAGCATGTCCAGTAGCACCTTTCTGTTGGCACCTTCAGTCAATCAACACACCAAGCCACAGGGTTAGAGACATGCACACACAATGACAGGCAGGAAGGAGAGAGAAGAGAGGAGAGAGAGAGAGAGAGAGGAGAGAGAAGAGAAGAGAGGAGAGAGAACGAGAGAACGAGAGAACGAGAGAACGAGAGAACGAGAGAAGAGAGAGAAGAGAGAAGAGAGAAAGAGAAGAGAGAAAGAGAGGAGAAGAGAGAACGAGAGAGTGAAAGAGTGAAAGAGTAGGGGAGAGAAGAGAGAACGAAAGAGTGAAAGAGTAGGGGAGAGAAGAGAGAACGAAAGAGTGAAAGAGTAGGGGAGAGAAGAGAGAACGAAAGAGTGAAAGAGTAGGGGAGAGAAGAGAGCAAAATGTTAAATTTCACAAACAGTCAGTTAGAGAGAGAGAGACAGTTGGAGAGAGAGAGGAGTGGTCAAACAGATCATACAGACATTCACACTGACACACAAACAATCACACATGCAGATTGGAACAACACGCATGTTTCCATAGAAAGACATTTGTAACATGTATTCTTTTGTATTGAGACATTATCAATTAATAAAAACTATATAAATGTATAACCATGGAAACCACAACCGAGGGGTTGATTGACATGGACAATAACTTCAAAAATACAGAAATTAACACCAGGCGACAGGTTTGATAGGACGTAGCTAACTTTCAATACGACCTGCTTGCTAAAATCCCTGCTTGCTCACGTTAGTTAGCTTGTTTCAATTCTGACTTGCAAGCTAACGTCAGCTAGCATTCGAGGGCGGACTGTTCTCGTGAACGGTTATTGTGTCATGTAAAAATACATGAAGAATCCAACTATGTTGGTAATTTGTCTCATGTCTCTGCTCACCTCTGCTCACCTCTGCTCACCTCTGCTCACCTCTGCTCACCTCTGCTCACCTCTGCTCACCTCTGCTCACCTCTGCTCACCTCTGCTCACCTCTGCTCACCTCTGCTGTATGCTACTGATTGTCTGTGTGCTAAGAGCAACAAACCCACACAGGCTAAACGTAAAAGCAGCCAGCACTGATTAGCTTTCATTAGCTATATTAATGCTATAAACCACTGATAATGTTCGGAAATAACATTATATATTTCTTTGATTGTATATACATAGTCTTAGCAAGCTCTTTGGTGGCAAGCTAAGCTTTTTCAGCTATGATGTTCAGCTACCTCGCTAGCTTTACAAACGTTAGCTTAGCTAGCAACCCGTCTCAGGCTGCTGGCTTCCTAAGTGACAGTGGATGACAAATCAAGTGTTGGTGGAAAAAACCCAGGAAATAGTCATCCCCAGAAAGTCCCCCGCAATGTGACCCTCGAGCCAAAGGCCTATGATCATTTCAGCACATTTCAAACAGCTGATTAATCAATGTAATCGAGGCAATGAGCAGATCAATGAACACAATACACTGTAGTTAATGTTATATTAATGTTCACACAGCCTTAACACATACATGCTATATCATCCACAATAACACATGCTTTTGAATTCATTAATATCCACATCAACGTGAGATTGTTGTTGTGTTAGGATTCATTAATATCCACATCAACGTGAGATTGTTGTTGTGTTAGGATTCATTAATATCCACATCAACGTGAGATTGCACCAATGTTGTGTTCGATTCTTAATAAGAGCATCAACTAAATGACTTAAATGTAAATGTTAAGAGTCATTAATCTGCTGGCTTATGACGTCACCGCTTTATAAAGGCAGCAAGGAACTAACTCTCCTCTACCTTTCTCATCCCTCCATCCACCCATTCATTCATTCCTTCCTTCCTTCCCTTTGGTCACAATCCCTCCATCCACCCATTCATTCCTTCCTTCCCTTTGCTCACTATCCCTCCATCCACCTACTTTATTCCCAGCCCTGGAACTAACTCTCCTCAATCCTTTTTCCCTCCCTCCCTCTCTTTATTCCCTTCACCTTTACTAGTGCTGCTCTATCAATCCATCTCTCCCAGGTCATTGTGTATCTTTGTCTATCCCTCCATCCACCCATTCCATTCCATCTTTGCTCTCTATCCCTCCATCCACCTATTCATTCCCTTTGACCCTGACCCCTAATCATTCCCTCTAACCCACCCCATTCATTCCCTCTAACCCTAGACCCCTAATCATCCCTCCATCCACCCCAATCATTCATTCCTAGACCCCTAATCATTCCCTCCATCCACCCATTCATTCCCTTCCCTTGACCCCTCTCATTCCCTCTAACCCTAGACCCATTCATTCCCTCTTATTCCCTCCATCCAATCATTCCCGTCTAACCCGACCCCTAATCATTCCCTCTAACCCTAGACCCCTAATCATTCCCCCATTCTAACCCTAGCCCTAATATCCCCCATCCTAACCCTAGACCCCATTCATTCCCTTTGCTAACCCTAGACCCCTATCATTCCTCCATCCACCCCAATCATTCATTCTAACCCTAGACCCCTAATCATTCCCTCTAATCCACCCAATCATTCCCTTTAGCCCTAATCATCCCTCCATCCTAGACCCCATTCATTCCCTAACCCTAGACCCCTAATCATTCCCTCCATCCTAGACCCCTAATCATTCATTCTAACCCTAGACCCCTAATCATTCCCTCTAACCCTAGACCCTAATCATTCCCGTTAACCCTAGACCCCTAATCATTCCCGTCTAACCCTAGACCCCTAATCATTCCCGTCTAACCCTAATCATTCCCGTCTAACCCTAGACCCCTAATCATTCCCGTCTAACCCTAGACCCCTAATCATTTGTCATATTGTTGAGAGGATTCATATGTTTGAGATAAAGAGGAAGGTTACCGAAGCATTAAACTCCCACTGAGTGCAACAAACACACCCTCCCTAATTCATAGGTCCGTGTTTCCTCTCTGTGCCCACACCACCATCCACTACCTTCATAGCCAGAGGCAGGGCCGTGTTTCCTCTCTGTGTCACATGACCTTCAGCCGTGTTTCCTCTCTGTGTGTAACACACACACACACACACCCTCCCTACATTCATAGCCAGAGGCAGGGCCGTGTTTCCTCTCTGTGCATGACACACACACACACACACACACACACTACCTTCATAGCCAGAGGCAGGGCCGTGTTTCCTCTCTGTGCATGACACACACACACACACCCTACCTTCATAGCCAGAGCCGTGTTTCCTCTCTGTGTGTAACACACACACACACACACCCTCCCTAACTTCATAGCCAGAAGCAGGGCCGTGTTTCTTGTGTGTAACACACACACCCCCCACACACATCCTCCCTACCTTCACAGCCAGAGGCAGGGCCGTGTTTCCTCTCTCTGTGTGTGACACACACACCCCACACATACCCTCCCTACCTTCATAGCCAGGGCCGTGTTTCCCCTCTTTGACACACACACACACACACCTTCATAGCCAGATGCAGGGCTGTGTTCCCATCCTGACCCTTGAGGTTGGGTTCCCCCCCGTGTGTGAGCAGCACCATGGAAGCATCGAAGCGCCCCCTCTTGGTCAGGACGTGCAGTGCACTCTCCCCTGTCTTACTGAGGTAGTTCACCAAGCAACCTCGTTCCAGCAGCGTACGACACATCTAGAGGAGGGAGGGCAATAGGTAGAGAAGGGGGGGAGGGAGGGCAATAGGTAGAGAAGGGGGGAGGGAGGGCAATAGGTAGAGAAGGGGGGAGGGAGGGCAATAGGTAGAGAAGGGGGAGGGAGGGCAATAGGTAGAGAAGGCAGGGGGAGGGACCCCAATAGGTAGAGAAGGGGGAGGGACACCCTCCCTAATAGGTAGAGAAGGGGGGAGGGAGGGCAATAGGTAGAGAAGGGGGGAGGGAGGGTAGGTAGAGAAGGGGGGAGGGAGGGCAACAGGTAGAGAAGGGGGGAGGGAGGGCAATCAGGTAGAGAAGGGGGAGGGAGGGCAATCAGGTAGAGAAGGGGGAGGGAGGGTAGGTAGAGAAGGGGGGACTAATCAGGTAGAGAAGGGGGGAGGGAGGGCAAAGGTAGAGGGGGGAGGGAGGGCAATAGGTAGAGAAGGGGGGAGGGAGGGCAATAGTAGAGAAGGGGGGAGGGAGGGCAATGGGTAGAGAAGGGGGGGGGGGAGGGCAATAGGTAGAGAACACCCTCCCTAACTTCAATAGGTAGAGAAGGGGGGGAGGGAGGGCAATAGGTAGAGAAGGGGGAGGGAGGGCAATAGGTAGAGAAGGGGGAGGGAGCACCCTCCCTACATTCATAGCCAGAGGCAGGTAGAGTTTCCTCTCTGTGGGAGGGACACAGGTAGACACAGGGACCCTAGGTAGAGAAGGGGGAGGGAGGGCCCTACCTAGATAGCCAGGGCCGTAGAGGGGGGGTTTCCTCAATGGTAGAGAAGGGGGAGGGACACAGGTAGAGAAGGGGGACACATAGGTAGAGAAGGGGGGAGGGACCTTCATAGCCAGAGGCAGGGCTAGTGTAGAGAATCCTGTTTGAAGGGGGGAACCTGATACAATAGGTAGAGAAGGGAGGCAGGGCATTCATGGTAGAGAAGGGGGAGGGAGCCCACACCCTCTGGTCAGAACAACAGGGAGGGTCGTGTAGAGAAGGGGGGAGGGAGGGTCTTAGAGAATGAGGGAGTAACCTGGGTAGCCAGAAGGGGAGGGAGGGTAATGGTTAGAGAAGGGGGGAGGGAGGGTCCCCCGTATGGGTAGAGAGAAGGGGGGAGGGAGGGTAATGTGGTAGAGAAGAGGGAGGGAGGGTAATGGGTAGAGAAGGGGGGAGGGAGGGTAATGGGTAGAGAAGGGGGAGGGAGGGTAATGGGTAGAAAGGGGGGAGGGAGGGTAATGGGTAGAGAAGGGGGGAGGGAGGGTAATGGGTAGAGAAGGGGGAGGGAGGGTAATGGGTAGAGGGGGGGGAGGGGGGAGGGAGGGGAGAAGGGGGGGGAGGAGGGTAATGGGTAGAGAAGGGGGAGGGAGGGTAAGGGTAGAGAAGGGGGAGGGAGGGTAATGGGTAGAGAAGGGGGAGGGAGGGTAATGGGTAGAGAAGGGGGAGGGAGGGTAATGGGTAGAGAAGGGGGGAGGGAGGGTAATGGGTTAGAGAAGGGGGAGGGAGGGTAATGGGTAGAGAAGGGGGAGGGAGGGTAATGGGTAGAGGGGGGGGAGGGAGGGTAATGGGTAGAGAGGGGGGGGGAGGGTAATGGGTAGAGAAGGGGGGGGGAGGGTAATGGGTAACAGGGGGGGAGGGAGGGTAATGGGTAGAGAAAGGGGGAGGGAGGGAAGTAGAGAGGGGGGGGAGGGAGGGTAATGGGTAGAGAAGGGGGAGGGAGAAGTAGAGGGGGAGGGAGGGTAATGGGTAGAGAAGGGGGAGGGAGAAGTAGAGAGGGGGAGGGAGGGTAATGGGTAGAGAAGGGGAGGGGAGGGTAATGGGTAGAGAAGGGGGGGGGAGTAAGTAGAGGGGGAGGGAGGGTAATGGGTAGAGAAAGGGGGACAAGTAGAGGGGGAGGGAGGGTAATGGGTAGAGAAAGGGGGAGAAGTAGAGGGGAGGGAGGGTAATGGGTAGAGAAAGGGGGAGAAGTAGAGGGGGAGGGAGGGTAATGGGTAGAGAAAGGGGGGAAGTAGGGGAGGGAGGGTAATGGGTAGAGAAAGGAGGGAGGGTAATGGGTAGAGAAAGGGGGGACAAGTAGAGGGGGAGGGAGGGAGGGAAAGCATGATAGCCATGTTTAACAGACTTTAAATAATATCTGTTTGACCATAACTTGATACATAGAAACAAGTAAGTAGTTCAGGTTTCAGTACGTTTAACTAGCAACAACATGTTGTCCCCCACAGAATGATACAGCGCATTCACCAGAGTTTCGTTTTAAAAAAGTCAAATAAATCAGGCGAGTGGTGTCTGAGATGGCGTGTGACTAACGTACGTACCAGGGTGTCCGTTAGGAAAGAGACCCAGTAGGACGTCCACCCACAGTGCTCAGAGTGACACAAATCACATCTAGATGAAGGTATTGATCGTAACATAACGTGCTGCTCCTGTAATGAAGCAGCCAATACAACGTCATGTGAAACACCAGGAAGAGTTTCTACTAGGACTCATGTGGCTTTGGCTTCTGGACAACGAAAGAACGTTGACAACGAGTTTAACAGGAGAGAAACGCCAGTCTCAATGGGGAAGACTTTATAACATAACTGCTTCCATGTTTGTAAGGTGGGATTTTGACTCTGCTACTTTGAAGCAAGGTGGGACATGCCTCATAATATGAAGTAAAACGTTCAGGTTTCAAACAACGAAATATATGTTTTCAAAATGCCTGCCGCCTCCAACTCATTGCAAAGTGGTGGGTGACACACTGATAGCCTCCCTACCGTTGCTTTATGCACTGGAACGGCGTTTGAGGGGTGCATTTCAATTGAGATATGAAAAAAATTGTAGCATTTATTTTCCCAAAATTAGGCAAATTAAACTATAGACAATTTGTCAGGCAAAACATTTATCTATCGTTTTTACATCGGCCAGATGTCGGTAAATGGAAACCCTGGTAAGCATGTTAGTAGGTACGAACGGACGGATGCAAAGTTCCTCCAATATTATCATGGAGGGGCAATTCAAATATTTATCACAACTCATTTTGGGTGAAAAAGTATAAGTGTAATTGTAAAGTGTTCCCCTCTACCTCTGCAGTCTTGTCATTGTGTCCCCTCTACCTCTGCAGTCTTGTCATTGTAAAGTGTTCCCCTCTACCTCTGCAGTCTTGTCATTGTAAAGTGTCCCCCTCTACCTCTGCAGTCTTGTCATTGTAAAGTGTTCCCCTCTACCTCTGCAGTCTTGTCATTGTAAAGTGTTCCCCTCTACCTCTGCAGTCTTGTCATTGTAAAGTGTTCCCCTCTACCTCTGCAGTCTTGTCATGGTAAAGTGTTCCCCTCTACCTCTGCAGTCTTGTCATTGTTCCCCTCTACCTCTGCAGTCTTGTCATTGTAAAGTGTTCCCCTCTACCTCTGCAGTCTTGTCAGTGTTCCCCTCTACCTCTGCAGTCTTGTCATTGTAAAGTGTCCCCTCTACCTCTGCAGTCTTGTCATTGTTCCCCTCTACCTCTGCAGTCTTGTCATGGTAAAGTGTTCCCCTCTACCTCTGCAGTCTTGTCATGGTAAAGTGTTCCCCTCTACCTCTACAGTCTTGTCATTGTTCCCCTCTACCTCTGCAGTCTTGTCATTGTAAAGTGTTCCCCTCTACCTCTGCAGTCTTGCACCAGTGTAGGGGAGTTCCTCCATAGACGGCATCTTCTACCTGTAGCTGACCTGGGTCTGCATCCAGGACAGCCTCAGCACAACTAGAGAGAGAGAGGGGGGGAGGAAGTGAAAGCAAGAGAGCAGGAAGAGAGGAAGAGAGGAGCAGGAGGAAGAGAGCGAGAGCAGGAGGAAGAGAGCGAGAGCAGGAGGAAGAGAGCGAGAGCAGGAGGAAGAGAGCGAGAGCAGGAGGAAGAAGAAGGGTAGAAAGAAGAGTGAGAGAATTGTAAACAATGTAGTGGAATCTTGTTTGACCTATCCAGCACCTTCACATCTGCAAACACTGTGGGGAAAACAGGAGCTAGGGGGTAGATTTGGGACGGGGCAATCTCCTCTCACCACTCTACCACCAATAAGTGTTCTCCATTCTCCCTTAGCTAATGAAAGAGCCAATCAACATTCATCACCATTCCCTCTTTGCCAATCAGTGCCCTCACCTCTTCTCACTGTACTTCATGGCGGCGTGGATTGGGTAGCCCCTGCTCCCGATGATGTCACAGCGGGCTCCTCCCCCCAGGAGTGCGTTCACGGCCTCTACCCTCCCAAGGCGACAAGAAACATGGAGGGGCGTCTCCCCCGCCCCATTCAGCTCATTCACCCCCGCACACATCCTACTGCACAGCGCCTAGAGGAGGGAGAGAGACCAGAAGCAGACACATTTTAATAGGGACCTTGCTGTCATTTCAACATTTTAATTGCAATGTATACGTTTCTGATGAAGGCCATCAATATATGTTTTTAACTTGAAAAAGTGAATAAACATTGTATGTTTAACTGCGAGTGAGATCGTGACGATTCCCTCCTGTGTATTGAAACCCCAGGCCGACACCCCAGGCCGAAACCCCAGGCCGAAACCCCAGGCCGAAACCCCAGGCCGAAACCCCAGGCCGAAACCCCAGGCCGAAACCCCATTTAAAAGAAAGGAGGAAGGAATAGCAGAAGTACTGCAGCAGTCTTGTGGCTAAACTGAATGCAGGGAACAGACAGCGTTGTGTCCTAACAGCTATAGAGAGGTGACCCAGAGTCCTCAGTCTGACCTGTATAACAGCAGCCGGGTCCTGTCCCTGTCCTAACAGCTATAGAGAGGTGACCCAGAGTCCTCAGTCTGACCTGTATAACAGCAGCCGGGTCCTGTCCCTACCCAGAGTCCTCAGTCTGACCTGTATAACAGCAGCCGGGTCCTGTCCCTGTCCTGACAGTTCTGGGCCAGTCTAAAGTAGTGCACTATATAGGGAATAAGGTGCCATAGGGCTCTGGTCTAAGTAGTGCACTATATATAGGGAATAAGGTTCCATAGGGCTCTGGTCTAAAGTGGTGCACTATATAAGGGAATAAGGTGCCATAGGGCTCTGGTCTAAAGTAGTGCACTATATATGAGAATAAGGTTCTATAGGGCTCTGGTCTAAAGTAGTGCACTATATGGGAATAGGGTTCTAGGGCTCTAGTCTAAAGTAGTGAATAAGGTGCCATAGGGCTCTGGTCTAAAGTGATGCACTATGTAGAGAATAAGGTGCCATAGGGCTCTGGTCTAAAGTAGTGCACTATATATAGGGAATAAAGGTGCCATAAGGCTCTGGTCTAAAGTAGTGCACTATATATAGGGAATAGGGTTCTATAGGGCTCTGGTCTAAAGTAGTGCACTATATATAGGGAATAGGGTTCTATAGGGCTCTCTGGTCTAAAGTAGTGCACTATATAAGAGAATAGGATTCTATAGGGCTCTGGTCTAAAGTAGTGGACCTATATAGGGAATAGGGTTCTATATGGCCCTGGTCTAAAGTAGTGCACTATATATAGGGAATAGGGTTCTATAGGGCTCTGGTCTAAAGTAGTGCACTATATAGGGAATAGGGTTCTTAAGGGCTCTGGTCTAAAGTAGTGCACTATATATAGGGAATAGGGTTCTATAGGGCTCTGGTCTAAAGTAGTGCACTATATATAGGAATAGGGTTCTATAGGGCTCTGGTCTAAAGTAGTGCACTATATAGGGAATAGGATTCTATAGGCTCTGGTCTAAAGTAGTGCACTATATAGGGAATAGGGTTCTATATGGCCCTGGTCTAAAGTAGTGCACTATATATAGGGAATAGGGTTCTATAGGGCTCTGGTCTAAAGTAGTGCACTATATAGGGAATAGGGTTCTTAAGGGCTCTGGTCTAAAGTAGTGCACTATATATAGGGAATAGGGTTCTATCAGGGCTCTGGTCTAATATAGTGCACTATATAGGGAATAGGGTTCTATAGGGCTCTGGTCTAAAGTAGTGCACTATATATAGGGAATAGGGTGCCATAGGGCTCTGGTCTAAAGTAGTGCACTATATATAGGGAATAGGGTTCTAGGGCTCTGGTCTAAAGTAGCGCACTACATAGGGAACAGGGTTCTATAGGGCTCTGGTCTAAGTAGTGCACTACATAGGGAACAGGGTTCTATAGGGCTCTGGTCTAAAGTAGTGCACTATGTAGGGAATAGGGTGACATTGGGGAAATATCATGTATCTGTCGTTGTGTATATCCCCCTGGTCTATATAACAGTTTGGGGTTCTGTCCAAAATGGATCCCTCAACCCTAATGTAGAGCACTACTTTTGACCAGGTCCTATAAGATCCGGTCCAAAGCAGTGCACTTCATTGAAACCAGTGTGTGTGTTTGTGTAGACTATCAGCACAGACCACAGGAGGCAGACAGAGAGACAGCGTGTTCTACAGTCTAACAGGAGAACAGAGAGACAGCGTGTTCTACAGTCTAACAGGAGGAGACAGAGAGACAGCGTGTTCTACAGTCTAACAGGGAGGAGACAGAGAGACAGCGTGTTCTACAGTCTAACAGGACATCACAGTAGGAGACAGAGAGACAGCGTGTTCTACAGTCTAGGGAGGAGACAGTAGCGGATCTAACAGGAGGAGACAGAGAGACAGCGTGCTCTACAGTCTAACAGGAGGGAGACAGAGAGACAGCGTGTTCTACAGTCTAACAGGAGGAGACAGAGAGACAGCGTGTTCTACAGTCTAACAGGGAGGAGACAGAGGACAGACAGAGAGACAGAGACAGGCGTGTTCTACAGTCTAACAGGGAGGAGACAGAGAGACAGCGTGTTCTACAGTCTAACAGGAGGAGACAGAGAGACAGCGTGTTCTACAGTCTAACAGGAGGAGACAGAGAGACAGCGTGTTCTACAGTCTAGACAGCGTGTTCTACAGTCTAACAGGAGAGACAGAGAGACAGCGTGTTCTACAGTCTAACAGGACATCACAGTAGGAGACAGAGAGACAGCGTGTTCTACAGTCTAACAGTAGGAGGAGAGACAGAGAGACTGCGTGTTCTACAGTCTAACAGGAGGAGACAGAGGAGACAGGAGGAGACAGCGTGTTCTACAGTCTAGTCTAACAGGAGAACAGAGAGACAGCGTGTTCTACAGTCTAACAGGAGGAGACAGAGAGACGTGTTCTACAGTCTAACAGGAGGAGACAGAGAGACAGCGTGTTCTACAGTCTAACAGGAGGAGACAGAGAGAGTGTTCATCTAACAGGAGGAGACAGAGAGACAGCGTGTTCTACAGTCTAACAGGAGGAGACAGAGAGACAGCGTGTTCTACAGTCTAACAGGAGGACAGAGAGACAGTGTGTTCTACAGTCTAACAGGAGGAGACAGAGAGACAGCGTGTTCTACAGTCTAACAGGAGGAGACAGAGAGACAGCGTGTTCTACAGTCTAACAGGAGGAGACAGAGGCAAGTTAGCGTGTTCTACAGTCTAACAGGAGGAGACAGAGAGACAGTGTTCTACAGTCTAACAGGAGGAGACAGAGAGACAGCGTGTTCTACAGTCTAACAGGAGGAGACAGAGAGACAGCGTGTTCTACAGTCTAACAGGAGGAGACAGAGAGACAGCGTGTTCTACAGTCTAACAGGAGGAGACAGAGAGACAGCGTGTTCTACAGTCTAACAGGAGGAGACAGAGAGACAGCGTGTTCTACAGTCTAACAGGAGGAGACAGAGAGACAGCGTGTTCTACAGTCTAACAGGAGGAGACAGAGAGACAGCGTGTTCTACAGTCTAACAGGAGGAGACAGAGAGACAGCGTGTTCTACAGTCTAACAGGAGGAGACAGAGACAGCGTGTTCTACAGTCTAACAGGAGGAGACAGAGAGACAGCGTGTTCTACAGTCTAACAGGAGGAGACAGAGAGACAGCGTGTTCTACAGTCAACAGGAGGAGACAGAGAGAGCGGTTCTACAGTCTAACAGGAGGAGACAGAGAGACAGCGTGTTCTACAGTCAGCGTGTTCTACAGGAGGAGACAGAGAGACAGACAGCGTGTTCTACAGTCTAACAGGAGGAGACAGAGAGACAGCGTGTTCTACAGTCTAACAGGAGGAGACAGAGAGACAGCGTGTTCTACAGTCTAACAGGAGGAGACAGAGAGACAGCGTGTTCTACAGTCTAACAGGAGGAGACAGAGAGACAGCGTGTTCTACAGTCTAACAGGAGGAGACAGAGAGACAGCGTGTTCTACAGTCTAACAGGAGGAGACAGAGAGACAGCGTGTTCTACAGTCTAACAGGAGGAGACAGAGAGACAGCGTGTTCTACAGTCTAACAGGAGGAGACAGAGAGACAGCGTGTTCTACAGTCTAACAGGAGGAGACAGAGAGACAGCGTGTTCTACAGTCTAACAGGAGGAGACAGAGAGACAGCGTGTTCTACAGTCTAACAGGAGGAGACAGAGAGACAGCGTGTTCTACAGTCTAACAGTAGGAGACAGAGAGACAGCGTGTTCTACAGTCTAACAGGGAGCGTGTTCTACAGTCTAACAGAGGAGACAGAGACAGCGTGTTCTACAGTCTAACAGGAGGAGACAGAGAGACAGCGTGTTCTACAGTCTAACAGGAGGAGACAGAGAGACAGCGTGTTCTACAGTCTAGCGTGTTCTACAGTCTAGGAGACAGAGAGACAGCGTGTTCTACAGTCTAACAGGAGGAGACAGAGAGACAGCGTGTTCTACAGTCTAACAGGAGGAGACAGAGAGACAGCGTGTTCTACAGTCTAACAGGAGGAGACAGAGAGACAGCGTGTTCTACAGTCTAACAGGAGGAGACAGAGAGACAGCGTGTTCTACAGTCTAACAGGAGGAGACAGAGAGACAGCGTGTTCTACAGTCTAACAGACGGAGACAGAGAGACAGCGTGTTCTACAGTCTAACAGGAGGAGACAGAGACAGCGTGTTCTACAGTCTAACAGGAAGGAGACAGAGAGACAGCGTGTTCTACAGTCTAACAGTAGGAGACAGAGAGACAGCGTGTTCTACAGTCTAACAGAAGGAGACAGAGAGACAGTGTGTTCTACAGTCTAACAGGAGGAGACAACAGGAGGAGACAGACAGCGTGTTCTACAGTCTAACAGGAGGAGACAGAGAGACAGCGTGTTCTACAGTCTAGACAGACAGGAGACAGAGAGACAGCGTGTTCTACAGTCTAACAGGAGGAGACAGAGAGACAGCGTGTTCTACAGTCTAACAGGAGGAGACAGAGAGACAGCGTGTTCTACAGTCTAACAGGAGGAGACAGAGAGACAGCGTGTTCTACAGTCTAACAGGAGGAGACAGAGAGAGACAGCGTGTTCTACAGTCTAACAGGAGGAGACAGAGAGACAGCGTGTTCTACAGTCTAACAGGAGGAGACAGAGAGACAGCGTGTTCTACAGTCTAACAGGAGGAGACAGACAGAGACAGCGTGTTCTACAGTCTAGACAGCGTGTTCTACAGTCTAACAGGAGGAGACAGAGAGACAGCGTGTTCTACAGTCTAACAGGAGGAGACAGAGAGACAGCGTGTTCTACAGTCTAACAGGAGGAGACAGAGAGACAGCGTGTTCTACAGTCTAACAGGAGGAGACAGAGAGACAGCGTGTTCTACAGTCTAACAGGAGGAGACAGAGAGACAGCGTGTTCTACAGTCTAACAGGAGGAGACAGAGAGACAGCGTGTTCTACAGTCTAACAGGAGGAGACAGAGAGACAGCGTGTTCTACAGTCTAACAGTAGGAGACAGAGAGACAGCGTGTTCTACAGTCTAAACATGAGAGACAGCGTGTTCTACAGAGGAGACAGAGAGACAGCGTGTTCTACAGTCTAACAGGAGGAGACAGAGAGACAGCGTGTTCTACAGTCTAACAGTAGGAGACAGAGAGACAGCGTGTTCTACAGTCTAACAGGAGGGAGAGACAGGAGGAGACAGAGAGACAGCGTGTTCTACAGTCTAACAGGAGGAGACAGAGAGACAGCGTGTTCTACAGTCTAACAGGAGGAGACAGAGAGACAGCGTGTTCTACAGTCTAACAGGAGGAGACAGAGAGACAGCGTGCTCTACAGTCTAACAGGAGGAGACAGAGAGACAGCGTGTTCTACAGTCTAACAGGAGGAGACAGAGAGACAGCGTGTTCTACAGTCTAACAGAAGGAGACAGAGAGACAGCGTGTTCTACAGTCTAACAGGAGGAGACAGAGAGACAGCGTGTTCTACAGTCTAACAGGAGGAGACAGAGAGACAGCGTGTTCTACAGTCTAACAGAGGAGACAGAGAGACAGCGTGTTCTACAGTCTAACAGGAGACAGTGGAGACAGAGAGACAGCGTGTTCTACAGTCTAACAGGAGGAGACAGAGAGACAGCGTGTTCTACAGTCTAACAGGAGGAGACAGAGAGACAGCGTGTTCTACAGTCTAACAGTAGGAGACAGAGAGACAGCGTGTTCTACAGTCTAACAGGAGGAGACAGAGAGACAGTGTGTTCTACAGTCTAACAGGAGGAGACAGAGAGACAGCGTGTTCTACAGTCTAACAGGAGGAGACAGAGAGACAGCGTGTTCTACAGTCTAACAGGAGGAGACAGAGAGACAGCGTGTTCTACAGTCTAACAGAGGAGACAGAGAGACAGCGTGTTCTACAGTCTAACAGGAGGAGACAGAGAGACAGCGTGTTCTACAGTCTAACAGGAGACAGAGAGACAGCGTGTTCTACAGTCTAACAGGAGGAGACAGAGAGACAGCGTGTTCTACAGTCTAACAGGAGGAGACAGAGAGACAGCGTGTTCTACAGTCTAACAGGAGGAGACAGAGAGAGACAGCGTGTTCTACAGTCTAACAGGAGGAGACAGAGAGACAGCGTGATCTAGACAGCGTGTTAACAGGAGGAGACAGAGAGACAGCTTCTACAGTCTAACAGGAGGAGACTCCTCTTTGACAGCGTGTTCTACAGTCTAACATAGGAGACAGAGAGACAGCGGAATCTGTGTTCACATCAGTCTAACAGGAGGAGACAGAGACAGCGTGTTCTACAGTCTAACAGGAGGAGACAGAGAGACAGAGAGACAGCGTGTTCTACAGTCTCACACAGTCTAACAGGAGACAGAGAGACAGCGTGTTCTACAGTCTAACAGGAGGAGACAGAGAGACAGCGTGTTCTACAGTCTAACAGGAGGAGACAGAGAGACACAGTCTAACAGGAGGAGACAGAGAAGACAGCGTGTTCTACAGTCTAACAGGAGGAGACAGAGAGACAGCGTGTTCTACAGTCTAACATAGGAGACAGAGACCCACAGCGTGTACTCACACACACACACTCTACAGTCTAACAGGACACACACACAGACACACACACGTGTTCTCACAGTCACACACACAGGCACACACACACACACACACACACACAGACAGCACTGTTCACGCACACACACGCACACACACACACACAGACACAGACACAGCGTGTTCTACACACACACACACACACACACACACACACACACACACACAGTCTAACAGGAGGAGACAGAGAGACAGTGTGTTCTACAGCTGAAACACACATCCCCTGATAATCTGCAGCGACAAAGTCGAGACAGAGAACAGCGGAACATCAGAACACGGAACATCAGAACATCAGAACATGGTCAAACATTAATTTGACATGGGACAGCGTGTTCTGCATCTAATGTAGAGTCGTCAGGGGTTCTATCTACCAGGTGAGACAGAGGCTGCGTGTCTCTAAAGTCTCTGTGATTGTCTTGTGATCCCAAAGCCAACACGACATGACCTAAAGGGAATGTGACGGACTCCATTTCCCTATGGTGTACTGTAATGGAGTCTTCTGATGAGGGGACACACACCTCCCTATGGTGTACTGTAATGGAGTCTTCTGATGAGGGGGTGACGGACACACCTTCCCTATGGTGTACTGTAATGGAGTCTTCTGATGAGGGGACACACACCTCCCCTATGGTGTACTGTAATGGAGTCTTCTGATGTGGAGGGGGGACACACCTTCCCTATGGTGTACTGTAATGGAGTCTTCTGATGAGGGGACACACACCTTCCCTATAGTGTACTGTAATGGAGTCTTCTGATGAGGGGACACACACCTTCCCTATGGTGTACTGTAATGGAGTCTTCTGATGAGGGGACACACACCTTCCCTATGGTGTACTGTAATGGAGTCTTCTGATGAGGGGACACACACCTTCCCTATTGTCTTGTATCCCTGTAATGGAGTCTTCTGATGGGGGGACACACCTTCCCTATGGTGTACTGTAATGGAGTCTTCTGATGAGGGGGGAAACACCATCCCTATGGTGTACTGTAATGGAGTCTTCTGATGGGGGGGACACCTTCCCTATGGTGTACTGTAATGGAGTCTTCTGATGGGGGGACACACACCTTCCCTATGGTGTACTGTAATGGAGTCTTCTGATGTGGAGGGGGTGGGACACACCTTCCCTATGGTGTACTGTAATGGAGTCTTCTGATGAGGGGACACACCTTCCCTATGGTGTACTGTAATGGAGTCTTCTGATGAGGGGGGTGACAGACACACCTTCCCTATGGTGTACTGTAATGGAGTCTTCTGATGAGGGGACACACACCTTCCCTATGGTGTACAGTAATGGAGTCTTCTGATGGGGGGGACACACCTTCCCTATGGTGTACTGTAATGGAGTCTTCTGATGGGGGGGACACACCTTCCCTATGGTGTACTGTAATGGAGTCTTCTGATGGTGGGGGACACACCTTCGCTATGGTGTACTGTAATGGAGTCTTCTGATGGGGGACACACACCTTCCCTATGGTGTACTGTCATGGAGTCTTCTGATGGGGGGGGACACACACCTTCCCTATGTTGTACTGTAATGGAGTCTTCTGATGGGGGGACACACCTTCCCTATGGTGTACTGTAATGGAGTCTTCTGATGGGGGGACACACACCTTCCCTATGGTGTACTGTAATGGAGTCTTCTGATGAGGGGGACACACCTTCCCTATGGTGTACTGTAATGGAGTCTTCTGATGGGGGACACACACCTTCCCTATGGTGTACTGTAATGGAGTCTTCTGATGGGGGGACACACACCTTCCCTATGGTGTACTGTAATGGAGTCTTCTGATGAGGGGGACACCTTCCATATGGTGTACTGTAATGGAGTCTTCTGATGAGGGGGACAGACACACCTTCCCTATGGTGTACTGTAATGGAGTCTTCTGATGGGGGGACACACCTTCCCTATGGTGTACTGTAATGGAGTCTTCTGATGGGGGACACACCTTCCCTATGGTGTACTGTAATGGAGTCTTCTGATGGTGGGGGACACACCTTCCCTATGGTGTACTGTAATGGAGTCTTCTGATGAGGGGGGACACACCTTCCTATGGTGTACTGTAATGGAGTCTTCTGATGAGGGGGGGGGACAGACACACCTTCCCTATGGTGTACTGTAATGGAGTCTTCTGATGAGGGGGGGACACACCTTCCCTATGGTGTACTGTAATGGAGTCTTCTGATGGGGGACACACACCTTCCTATGGTGTACTGTAATGGAGTCTTCTGATGAGGGGGGTGACAGACACACCTTCCCTATGGTGTACTGTAATGGAGTCTTCTGATGAGGGGGGACGGACACACCTTCCCTATGGTGTACTGTAATGGAGTCTTCTGATGAGGGGGGGGGTGACGGACACACCTTCCCTATGGTGTACTGTAATGGAGTCTTCTGATGAGGGGGGGGGTGACGGACACACCTTCCCTATGGTAAACCTGTCATCTAGGATGATGTCTGTATATTCAGGTAAACCAGTCATCTAGGATTTATTTATTTTTATTTATTTCACCTTTATTTAACCTGGTAGGCAAGTTGAGAACAAGTTCTCATTGTACTGTAATGGACCTGGCCATGATAAAGCAAAACAGTTCGACAGATACTGACACAGAGTTTCACATGGAGTAAAACAAACATACAGTCATTAATACAGTATAAACAAGTCTATATACAAGGTGAGCAAATCAGGTGAGAAGGAGGTAAAGACAAAAAAGGCCATGGTGGCAAAGTAAATACAATATCCAAGTAAAACACTGGAATGGTAGTTTTGCAATGAAGAATGTGCAAAGTAGACATAAAAATAATGGGGTGCAAAGGAGCAAAATAAATAAATTAATTAAATACAGTTGGGAAAGATGGTAGTTGTTTGGGCTAAATTATAGGTGGGCTATGTACAGGTGCAGTAATCTGTAAGATGCTCTGACAGTTGGTGTACTTAAAGCTAGTGACACCAGTTTCAGAGATTTTTGTGTACTGTCATTGGCAGTCAGAGAACTGGAAGGAGGGGCCAAAAGAAACAATTGGTTTTGGTGTGACTGTAATGGAGTCTTCTACATGTGGGAGATGCTATGGTGACCACAGCTGAGATAAGGGGGTGTACTGTAATGGGTCTTGTAGATGACATGGAGCCAGTGGGTTTGGCGACTGTAATGAAGTCTTCTGAGGGCCAGCCAACAGACACAGGTCCAATGGTGGGTAGTATATGGGGCTTTGGTGACAAAACGGATTGCACTGTGATAGACTGCATCCAATTTGTTGATGTAGGGTATTGGAGGCTATTTTGTAAATGACATCGCCAAAGTGGAGGATTGGTAGGATGGTCAGTTTTACAAGGGTATGTTTGGCAGCATGAGTGAAGGATGCTTTGATGCGAAATAGGAAGCCAATTCTAGATTTAACTTTGGATTGGAGATGATTGATATGGGTCTGGAAGGAGAGTTTACAGTCTAACCAGACACCTAAGTGTTTGTAGTTGTCCACGTATTCTAAGTCAGAGGGGACCAGAGTAGTGATGTTGGACAGGCTGTAGGTGCAGGTCTTCGATGGTTGAAGAGCATGCATTTAGTTTTGATGCAGCTGTATCTTTGGGAATCTCAGACGACACGAAAGAGAGGTTTAACAGGCTAGTAATAGAGGTGGCAACAATTTGGTGTACAGATAATTTTAGAAAGAAAGGGTCCAGATTGTCTAGCCCGGCTGATTTGTAGGGGTCCAGATTTTCAGCTCTTTCAGAACATCAGCTGAATGGATTTGGGAGAAGGAATGGGGAAGGCTTCAGTTGCTGTTGGGGGTGCAGTGCTGTTGACCGGGGTAGGAGTAGCCAGGTGGAAAGCATGGCCAGCCGTAGAAAAATGCTTTTTGAAAGGATGATGTCTGTATATTAAGGTATACCAGTCATCTAGGATGATGTCTGTATATTCAGGTAAACCAGTCATCTAGGATGATGTCTGTATATTCAGGTAAACCAGTCATCTAGGATGATGTCTGTATATTCAGGTATACCAGTCATCTAGGATGATGTCTGTATATTCAGGTATACCAGTCATCTAGGATGATGTCTGTATATTCAGGTAAATGGTCACATCGGTTGACTTGTGTAATTCTGCATATCTAATGAAGTATTAAATAAACCAGAGCTCTCCTGTTGAACAGCCGGCCTCCCATCCTGACCTACAGATGGTATTTATCCTTTAGAAGTGCCTGGTCATTAATATTCACAACCTCTCCTCTCTCCCTCTCTCCCTCTCTCCATCCCTCCCTCTATCCCTCCCTCTACCCCTCCCTCTCTCTCTCTCCCTCCCTCCCTCCCTCCCTCTGTCCCTCTCTCCCTCCCTCCCTCCCTCCGTCCCTCTCTCCCTCCCTCTGTCCCTCCCTCCCTCCCTGCCTCTGTCCCTCTCTCCCTCCCTCCCTCCCTCCCTCCCTCTATCCCTCCCTCCCTCCTTCCCTCCCTCTATCCTCCCTCCCTCCCTCTCTCCCTCCCTCCCTCCAGCCCTCCCTCTATCCCTCCCTCTATCCCTCCCTCCCTCCCTCCCTCCCTCTCTCGCTCCCTCCAGCTCTCCCTCTATCCCTCCCTCCCTCTATCCCTCCCTCTATTCCTCCCTCCCTCTCTCTCGCTCCCTCCAGCCCTCCCCTATCCCTCCCTCCCTCCCTCCCTCCTATCCCTCCCTCCCTCCTTCCCTCCCTCCCTCCCTCCCTCTATCCCTCCCTCCCTCTCTCGCTCCCTCCATCCCTCCCTCTATCCCTCCCTCCCTCTATCCCTCCCTCCCTCTCTCGCTCCCTCCAGCCCTCCCTCTATCCCTCCCTCCCTCCTCTATCCCTCCCTCCCTCCCTCCCTCTATCCCTCCCTCCCTCTCTCGCTCCCTCCAGCCCTCCCTCTATCCCTCCCTCCCTCTATCCCCTCCCTCCCTCCCTCCAGCCCTCCCTCTATCCCTCCCTCCCTCCAGCCCTCCCTCTATCCCTCCCTCCAGCCCTCCCTCTATCCCTCCCTCCCTCCCCTCTCTCCTCCCCTCCCTCCCTCCCTCTATCCCTCCCTCCCTCTCTCGCTCCCTCCAGCCCTTCCTCTATCCCTCCCTCCCTCTATCCCTCCCTCCCTCTCTCGCTCCCTCCAGCCCTTCCTCTATCCCTCCCTCCCTCTATCCCTCCCTCCTTCCCTCTCTCCCTCCCTCCCTCCCTCCCTCTATCCCTCCCTCCCTCCCTCTCTCGCTCCCTCCAGCCCTCCCTCCCTCCAGCCCTCCCTCTATCCCTCCCTCCAGCCCTCCCTCTATCCCTCCCTCCCTCTATCCCTCCCTCCCTCCAGCCCTCCCTCTATCCCTCCCTCCCTCCCTCCCTCTATCCCTTCCTTGTGCGTTTGCCAGCAGATATTAATTGGTAAAACAAACAAAAACAATTGAATCAGCTCTGAGAGGAGGGGGGTGTGTGTGTGTGTGTGGGGGGGGTGTCCCTTAGTTAACGGATTCTAAACTCTGAACGATAAAGTCCCCATAGCAACAGACTAGACTGGTGCAGGGCATCATGGGAGCAGATGGAATTACCCACTTCCCCATGTCCTGTCTACAACCAGCAAACCAGGCGACTCTACAGGGGTGTCAAGATGTCCAAACTGGAAAGAGGCCAAAACCCCAGGTGCAACCCTGTGTGTTCCTTTGGTTAGGCTACAGTCAGGCTGGGGACATGTTAGCTAAATGCTGCTCCTGATTGTCTTGACTCATTTATACAGCCTTTTGACATCATGTTATGCACTTTATTAAACAAGTGGATTATTTTTGACTCTTCTCTCACTGTAAAGGGCTGTGTACCTCCCCCACCTCCTCCTCCTCCACCTCCACCTCCTCCACCTCCTCCTCCTCCTCCTCCTCCTCCACCTCCTCCTCCTCTACCTCCTCCTCCTCTACCTCCCCCTCCTCCACCTCCTCCTCCTCTACCTCCTCCCTCCTCCTCCCTCCCCCTCCCCCACCTCCCCTCCTCCTCCCCCTTCCCTCCTCCTCCAACTCCCCCACCTCCCTCCCTCCCCCTCCCCTCCTCCTCCTCCCCCCACCTCCTCCCCCCACCTCCCCTCCCCCACCTCCACCTCCTCCACCTCCCCACCTCCTCCCCCACCTCCACCTCCCCCACCTCCACCTCCTCCACCTCCCCCACCTCCACCTCCCTGACCAACAGCCTGGTACTTCCCTGACTTGTCTGATAATCAATCAACGTGATTTTGTTTCACTGAATCTCTGTCTGTCTGAAGGCTAATTGGTTAATTGGTTTCTGGTTGAGCAAATTAGTGGAGGTTGTGTAACTCATCTATTCCTTTGGTCATCTGATCAGAAACATTCAGTAATGTAGTAATGTAGTCTAAACCAAGTGTTTATCTATCTCTAATTAGAAACATTCAGTAATGTAGTAATGTAGTCTAAACCAAGTGTTTATCTATCTCTAATTAGAAACATTCAGTAATGTAGTAATGTAGTAATGTAGTCTAAACCAAGTGTTTATCTCTGATTAGAAACATTCAGTAATGTAGTAATGTAGTAATGTAGTAATGTAGTCTAAACCAAGTGTTTATCTATCTCTGATTAGAAACATTCAGTAATGTAGTAATGTAGTAATGTAGTCTAAACCAAGTGTTTATCTATCTCTAATTAGAAACATTCAGTAATGTAGTAATGTAGTAATGTAGTAATGTAGTCTAAACCAAGTGTTTATCTATCTCTAATTAGAAACATTCAGTA
Source organism: Oncorhynchus gorbuscha (assembly GCF_021184085.1). Classification (NCBI taxonomy): domain Eukaryota; kingdom Metazoa; phylum Chordata; class Actinopteri; order Salmoniformes; family Salmonidae; genus Oncorhynchus; species Oncorhynchus gorbuscha. Next base: position 126,722 of record NW_025746260.1, read on the forward strand.
ATGTAGTCATGTAGTCTAAACCAAGTGTTTATCTATCTCTAATTAGAAACATTCAGTAATGTAGTCATGTAGTAATGTAGTCTAAACCAAGTGTTTATCTATCTCTAATTAGAAACATTCAGTAATGTAGTCATGTAGTAATGTAGTCTAAACCAAGTGTTTATCTATCTCTAATTAGAAACATTCAGTAATGTAGTAATGTAGTAATGTAGTAATGTAGTCTAAACCAAGTGTTTATCTATCTCTAATTAGAAACATTCAGTAATGTAGTCATGTAGTAATGTAGTCTAAACCAAGTGTTTATCTATCTCTAATTAGAAAGATTCAGTAATGTAGTAATGTAGTATTGTAGTAATGTAGTCTAAACCAAGTGTTTATCTATCTCTAATTAGAAACATTCAGTAATGTAGTAATGTAGTAATTTAGTCTAAACCAAGTGTTTATCTATCTCTAATTAGAAACATTCAGTAATGTAGTAATATAGTCTAAACCAAGTGTTTATCTATCTCTAATTAGAAAGATTCAGTAATGTAGTAATTTAGTCTAAACCAAGTGTTTATCTATCTCTAATTAGAAACATTTAGTAATGTAGTAATGTAGTCTAAATTAAGTGTAGACCTCTTGTTTGCCTTAATCACAGATAAGCAACTCCAAAAGCCCCCAGTGTCACCCCTGCTCCCCCTCCTCCTCCCTGGCACTCGATGGCGCCTGTCCCCCCCCGTCTCGCCCCGTCCCCCGTCCCCGTCACACGCATTCAGCGATTATTGGACTCACTCACCTGTGCCGTTACCTCCCCTATATCTGTCTGTTCCCCAGCTCCGTTCTCCAGCTCCGTTCCCCTGCTCCGTTCCCCAGCTCCGTTCCCCAGCTCCGTGCCCCAGCTCCGTGCCCCAGCTCCGTTCCCCAGCTCCGTTCCCCTGCTCCGTTCCCCTGCTCCGTTCCCCTGCTCCGTTCCCCTGCTCTTATGATGACGCTGTCTGGTTTTATGTCTGTACCTTATTAAATATTCTACTCCCTGTAACCAGCTTCTCTTCTCCGGCGTCGGAGGTGTGTGAAATATGAACACAAGACTTTGGAAAGGAGGATGTCTATTATTTTTGTTATGGGTATCACGATGAAGATAACAGCCTACGCCTGCTCCCTAACAGAGCGGAGTGAGGAAAGATATTAAAATATGGATAAAATATAAAGAAATATGGCCTCCGTTTGACACAGGTTCTACAACATTCCTGTCACAAGTTGTGAGGGAAAAATATTATTTGTATTTATTAAGTTATATTCCATTATGATAAATATGATAAATATATGTGTGTTGACTGTGACCAGACAGGTGTGTCCTATCTGTTATAAAATAACAAAATAACAAACTATTGATTTAATTTGGAAACAGACTCGAAACACACATTACCGTTCAAACGGTTAGGGTCACTTAGAAATGTCCTTTGTTTTTGAAAGAAAAGTATGTTTTTTTGTCCATTAAAATAACATCAAATTGACCATTAATACAGTGGAGACGTTAATGTTGTAAATGATTTGTAGCTGGAAACGGCTGATTTTTAATGGAATATCTACATAGGTGTACAGAGGCCCATTATCAGCAACCATCACTCCTGTGATCCAATGGCATGTTGTGTTAGCTAATCCAAGTTGATCATTTTAAAAGGGTAATTAATCATTAGAAAACCCTTTCGCAATTATGTTTGCACAGCTGAAAACTTTTGTGCTGATTAAAGAAGCAATTAAACTGGCCTTCTTTAGACTAGTTGAGTATCTGGAGCATCATCATTTGTGGGTTCGATTACAAGCTCAAAATGGCCAGAAACAAAGCACTTTCTTCTGAATCTCGTCAGTCTATTCTTGTTCTGAGAAATTAAGGCTATTCCATGAGAGAAATTGACAAACTAAAGATCTGGTACAACGCTGTGTAGATACTCCCTTCACAGAACAGCGCAAACTGGCTCAAAACAGAATAAAAGAGGGGTGGGAGGCCCCGGTGCACAACTGAGCAAGAGGACAAGTACATTAGAGTGTGTAGTTTGAGAAACAGACCCTCACAAGTCCTCAACTGGCAGCTTCATTAAATAGTACCTGCAAAACACCAGTCTCAACATCAACAGTGAAGAGGTGAGCCAGGGATGCTGGCCTTCTAGGCAGAGTTCCTCTGTCCAGTCTCAAAGTCAACAGTCCTCAACAGTGAAGGATGCTCTGGATGCTGGCCTTCTAGACAGAGTTCCTCTGTCCAGCTGCTTCCGTCGTCTGAAGAGGAGGAATCATCGGACCAAAGAGCAGCGCGGTAAGTGTTCATGCTTGTTTTATTAAAACTGAACACGATAACTAAAAATAACAAAGAGAAATAACCGAAACAGTCCTGAAAGGTGCAAAACACTAAACAGAAATGAACTACCCACAAAGACCCTGTGGGAAAAAGCTACCTAAGTATGGTTCCCAATCAGAGACAACGATAGACAGCTGTCCTTTGATTGAGAACCACACCCGGCCAAAACATAGAAATACAAAAACATAGAAAAAGGAACATAGAATGCCCACCCCAAATCACACCCAGACCAAACCAAAATAGAGCTGTCACGCCTCTTTGTTTTCTTTATTATTTGAGTTAGCCCAGGGTGTGACATGGGGGATTTATGTGTTTTGTCTTGTCTAGGGTTTTTTGTAGATTTATGTGGTTGTGTTCAGTGTAGTTGTCTAGGTACGTCTATGGTTGCCTAGATTGGTTCTCAATCAGAGGCAGGAGTTTATTGTTGTCTCTGATTGGGAACCATATTTAGGCAGCCAATCTTCTTTGGGTATTTCGTGGGTTATTGTCTATGTGTAGTTGCCTGTGTCTGTACACGGTGTCGTAGCGTCACGGTGTCATATTCTTTGGGTATTTTGTGGGGGATTGTTTCCTGTCTTTGTGTTTACTGCACCAGATAGGGCTGTTTTGCTTTTCATGGTTCTTGTTTTGTAGTTGTGTTCATGTTTGAGTTTTCCTATTAAAACCACGGACACTTACCACGCTGCGTATTGGTCCGATCCCTGTTTCACCTCTTCAGAGGAAGAGGAGGAAGAAACCAGTGACAAAAGCTCTAAGGTCAGGGCGTGACAAAGTGACTCCACACTTCTTTTTTTTTTTTGTAACGGTGTTGTAGATGTAATTAAACTCAAAATATGTGCTATTCTGTTCTTTTGAAAATACATGTTATTAGTCGTGTGATGTTTCTTAGGACCTGCAAATGAATAATAATAATAATCTTATTTTTTTCCCATTGTGTTTTCAATAGATTTATTCAAATAGACGCCCACCCACATCTGCACACCACCTCTCGTCCCTGGCATGCCAGAGCTATAAAACACGCAAGAATGTGCTAACACCAGGACGTTCCTAGAAACAAGACAGTGCCGAGATGGGAGACTGGGACTTCAAGTATTTGCCTACATCTTTCTGAAGCTTTTCTGAATTTCTGAAACATTGTACGCAAGCAAGAATGTGCTAAAACTAGGATGTTCAGATACACTATTCCCAATTATTGTATTATTTTTTTTTACAGACAAAAAAATACCATAAATCCTATGTGAAAGTAACAAGACAGAGACTGGGACTTCTAAGTATTTTGCCGACATCTTTCTGACGAGGATTGAATGGAGAGAGACGATGTGAATGGAGATGCAGCTTTCCACTGTAGCAGCCTAGTCAAGACAGAGACTGGGACTTCTAAGTATTTTGCCGACATCTTTCTGACGAGGATTGAATGGAGAGAGACGATGTGAATGGAGATGCAGCTTTCCACTGTAGCAGCCTAGTCAAAGGGGTTTCAGGGTTTCACCTGTCATCATCTCGCAGTCAACACAATCTATATGTAGAATCTCTCTGTGTAGTGGAGATGTTTACGACAGAAGGTTTTTTTTTTTAAATCGTTACCGTTTAGCCCCTTTCTTACACCTTTACCCCATCCTTCTTTTACCGAAGCAGAGAGCAGAGAGATCACAGAGTAGAATGAGAGAGAGAGAAAATAAATATGGAGCGAGAGCGAGAGAGAGAGAGAGAGAGAGAGAGAGAGAGAGAGATAGAGATAGAAGGGGTTAGGAAAGAGAGAGAGGGATAGAAAAGAGAGAGGGCAGAGAGAGAGAGAGCAGATAGAGAATGAGAGAGAGAGAGAGAGAGAGAGAGAGCAGATAGATAATGAGAGAGAGCAGATAGAGAATGAGAGAGAGCAGATAGAGAATGAGAGAGAGCAGATAGAGAATGAGAGAGAGAGCAGATAGAGAATGAGAGAGAGAGCAGAGAGAGAGAGCTGATGCAGAGAGAGAGAGAGAGAGCAGAGAGAGAGTGAGAGAGAGAAGAGAGAGAGTGAGAGAGCAGATAGAGAGAGAGGGAGAGAGCAGATAGAGAGAGAGAGAGAGCAGATAGAGAGAGAGAGAGAGAGAGAGAGAGAGAGAGAGAGAGAGAGAGAGAGAGAGAGAGAGAGAGAGAGAGAGAGCTGATGCAGAGAGAGAGAGAGAGCAGAGAGAGAGCAGAGAGAGGGTGAGAGAGAGAAGAGAGAGAGTGAGAGCAGATAGAGAGAGAGAGAGAGCAGAGAGAGAGCAGAGAGAGAGTGAGAGAGAGAAGAGAGAGTGAGAGAGCAGATAGAGAGAGAGAGAGAGCAGAGAGAGAGCAGAGAGAGAGTGAGAGAGAGAAGAGAGAGAGTGAGAGAGCAGATAGAGAGAGAGAGATAGAGAGAGAGAAAGAGAGCAGAGAGAGAGAAAGAGAGCAGAGAGAGACAGAGAGAGAGAGAGAGAGAGAGAGAGAGAGAGAGAGAGAGAGAGAGAGAGAGAGAGAGAGAGAGAGAGAGAGAGAGAGAGAGAGAGAGAGAGAGAGAGAGAGAGAGAGAGAGAGAGAGAGAGAGAGAGCGAGAGCGAGAGAGCAGAGTGGAAGGGAAGCCGCCCACCAGGGGGTTGAGAAGCATTGTAAATCCTCTATGTCAGTGGTCTGCAGGGAAGTTAATAATTGATGTGAATGGTATTAGTTTATGCTATTAACACTACAGAGCGATCGGTTTAACTGGCAACCACTGAGGAATGCCAAACAGCTCAGTGTAAGCTTTTACTCCCCTTTTCAACTAACCAACCAATAAACGGGAAATAAAACAACGATCCTAGCCTGGCAGGGAGGTCTCTCCACACACACCGTGATGCTAGCTGTTAGACTAACACACCGTGATGCTAGCTGTTAGGCTAACACACCGTGATGCTAGCTGTTAGGCTAACACACCATGATGCTAGCTGTTAGGCTAACACACCATGATGCTAGCTGTTAGGCTAACACACCATGATGCTAGCTGTTAGGCTAACACACCATGATGCTAGCTGTTAGGCTAACATACCGTGATGCTAGCTGTTAGGCTAACATACCGTGATGCTAGTTGTTAGACTAGCTGTTAGACTAACACACCATGCTGCTAGCTGTTAGGCTAACACACCATGATGCTAGCTGTTAGGCTAACACACCGTGATGCTAGCTGTTAGGCTAACACACCGTGATGCTAGCTGTTAGACTAACACACCGTGATGCTAGCTGTTAGGCTAACACACCGTGATACTAGCTGTTAGGTAACACACCGTGATGCTAGCTATTAGACTAACACACCGTGATGCTAGCTGTTAGACTAACACACCGTGATGCTAGCTATTAGACTAACACACCGTGATGCTAGCTGTTAGCGAACACACCATGATGCTAGCTGTTAGGTAACACACCATGATGCTAGCTGTTAGGCTAACACACCGTGATGCTAGCTATTAG